>NC_057802.1:617217486-617259275 GCF_018294505.1 Triticum aestivum | reverse complement strand
AAAAATTTCTAGTGTCAACATAGAACAACAGGAGTGTTGTGTTTAATCTTGGAATTTTTCGGGGTTTGCTTGGCCTTTTTTATACATTAACTGGGTTTTCTAGGCATTTTATGTGCATAATTCAAATTTGAACTACAAGCACATGCTCCAATGCACCAAAGTTGGTTGAATAATTACATGTGTGTCCTCGAGTGAATTTCTAGGTCCCATGCAAGAGATGGGAATGAAATTCAAACACCAGGGCACTGTTGATTGCCGGCAAAACGTTGAGATGCCCAGTTTTAAATTCTAGTAAATCCAAAACTCGCCTGAAATTCATGAAACTTGGCATGCTATCATGGAGCGGCATCAACATGCCATGGTAAAAAAATTGTCCCATTTCGGGCAGGTTCGTGTATAAGCTTCTCACAAACCAGAGCTTCTCACAACAAGCATGATGGTTTCGATGGGGAACGTCCCACCATTGGGGACGAAACGATATCCATTGCCTCTTATTGCTTTCGAAAACTTTCTAGTGTCAACATAGAACAACGGGAGTGTTGTGTCAATTTTTGTGATTTTTCGGGGTTCGTTTGGACATTTTTATGCATTGACTGGGTTTTCTAGGCATTTTATGTGCATAATTCAAATTTGAACTACAAGCACATGCTCCAATGCACTAAAGTTGGTTGAAAAATCTAATCTATGTCCTTGGGTGAAATTCTAGGTGCCATGCAAGAGATGAGAATTAAATTCAAGCACTAGGGCACTGTTGATTGCCGGCAAAACGTTGAGATGCCTGGTTTTTAAATTCTAGTAAATCCAAAACTCGCCTGAAATTCATGAAACTTGACTTGCTATCATGGAGCAGCATCAGCATGCCCTGGTAAAAAATTTGTCCCATTTGCGGCAGGTTCGGGTATAAGCGTCTCACAAACCAGAGCTTCTCCGAACAAGCATGATGGTTTCGATATACGGAATGTCCCACCTTTGGGGACGAAACGATTCCATTGCCTCTTATTGCTTTGAAATTTTTTCTCGTGTCAACATAGAACAACAGGAGTGTTCTGTCAATTTTTGGGATTTTTCGAGGTTCGTTTGGACATTTTATGCATTAACTGAGTTTTCAATGCATTTATGAGCATAATTCAAATTTGAACTAGATGCACATGCTCTAGTGCATATAAATTGGTTGAAAAATCAAATATGTGTCCTTGGGTGCATGCTTAGGTCCCATGCAAGAAATGGGAATGAATTTGAAACACCACGACACCGTCGATTGCCGGCAAAGCATTGAGATGCCTGGTTTTTAAACTCTAGTAAATCCAAAACTCGTTTCAAATTCATGATACTTGGCACGCTATCATGGAGCGGCATAAACATGTCGTGGTAAAAAATTTGTCCCATTTGGGGCAGGTTTGGGTATATGCTTCCGACAAACCAGAGCTTCTCACAACAAGCCTTATGGTTTCAGTAGGGAACGTATGCCCAACCTTTGGGGACGAAACGATATCCATTGCCTCTTATTGCTTTCAAAAAAACTCGTGTCAACATAGAACAACGGGAGTGTTGTGTCAATTTTTGGGATTTTTGGGGGTTCGTTTGGACATTTTTATGCATTAACTGAGTTTTCTAGGCATTTTATATGCATAATTCAAATTTGAACTACATGCACATGCTCCTGTGCATATAAATTGGTTGAAAAATCACATGTGTGTCCTTGGGTGCATGCTTAGGTCCCATGCAAGAGACGCGAATGAATTTCAAACACCAGGGCAATGTTGATTTGCCGCAAAACATTGAGATACCTGGTTTTTAAATTTTGGTAAAACCAAAACTTGTCTGAAATTCATGAAACTTGGCATGCTATCATGGAGCGGCATCAACATGCCATGGTGAAAATTTTGCCCCATTTGGGACAGGTTTGGGTATAAGCTTCTCACAAACCAGAGCTTCTCAGAACAAGGATGATGGTTTCGATAGGGAACGTGCCACCTTTGGGGACGGGACGATATCCGTTGCCTGTTATTGCTTTCAAAAAAATTCTAGTGTCAACATAGAACAACAGGAGAGTTGTGTTTAATCTTGGAATTTTTCGGGGTTTGTTTGGCCTTTTTATACATTAACTGGGTTTTCTAGGCATTTTATGTGCATAATTCAAATTTGAACTACAAGCACATGCTCCAATGCACCAAAGTTGGTTGAAAAATCACATGTGTGTCCTTGCGTGAATTTCTAGGTCCCATGCAAGAGATGGAAATGAAATTCAATCACCAAGGCACTGTTGATTGCCAGCAAAACGTTGAGATGCCTGGTTTTTAAATTCTAGTAAATCCAAAACTCGCCTGAAATTCATGAAACTTGGCAAGCTATCGTGGAGCGGCATCAACATGCCGTGGTAAAAAATTTGTCCCATTTGGGGCAGGTTCGTGTATAAGCTTCTCACAAACCAGAGCTTCTCACAACAAGCATGATGGTTTTGATAGGGAACGTCCCACCATTGGGGACGAGACGATATCCATTGCCTCTTATTGCTTTCAAAAAGTTTCTAGTGTCAACATAGAACAACAGGATTGTTGTGTCAATTTTTGTGATTTTTCGGGGTTCGTTTGGACATTTTTATGTATTAACTGTGTTTTCTAGGCATTTTATGTGCATAATTCAAATTTGAACTACAAACACATGCTCCAATGCAATAAAGTTGGTTGAAAAATATAATCTGTGTCCTTGGGGGAATTTCTAGGTCCCATGCAAGAGATGAGAATGAAATTCAAACACCAGGGCACTGTTGATTGCCGGCAAAATGTTGAGATGCCTGGTTTTTTAATTCTAGTAAATCCAAACTCGTCTGAAATTCATGAAACTTGGCATGCTATCATGGAGCAGCATCAACATGCGGTGGTAGAAAATTTGTCCCATTTGGGGCAGGTTCGGGTATAAGCGTCTCACAAACCAGAGCTTCTCCCAACAAGCATGATGGTTTCGATATAGGGAACGTCCCACCTATGGGGACGAAATGATATCCATTGCCTCTTATTGCTTTCAAATTTTTTCTCGTGTCAACATAGAACAACAGGAGTGTTGTGTCAATTTTTGGGATTTTTCGGGGTTCTTTTGGACATTTTATGCATTAACTGAGTTTTCAATGCATTTATGTGCATAATTCAAATTGGAACTAGATGCACATGCTCTAGTGCATGTAAATTGGTTGAAAAATCAAATATGTGTCCTTGGGTGCATGCTTAGGTCCCATGCAAGAAATGGGAATGAATTTGAAACATTGAGATGCCTGGTTTTTAAATTCTAGTAAATCCAAAACTCGTCATCAACATGCCATGGTAAAAAAATTGTCCCATTTGGGGCAGGTTCGTGTATAAGCTTCTCACAAACCAGAGCTTCTCACAACAAGCATGATGGTTTCGATAGGGAACGTCCCACCATTGGGGACGAAACGATATCCATTGCCTCTTATTGCTTTTAGAAACTTTCTAGTGTCAACATAGAACAACAGGAGTGTTGTGTCAATTTTTGTGACTTTTCGGGGTTCGTTTGGACATTTTTATGCATTGACTGGGTTTTCTAGGCCTTTTATGTGCATAATTCAAATTTGAACTACAAGCACATGCTCCAATGCACTAAAGTTGGTTGAAAAATCTAATCTGTGTCCTTGGGTGAATTTCTAGGTCCCATGCAAGAGATGAGAATGAAATTCAAGCACCAGGGCACTGTTGATTGCCGGCAAAACGTTGAGATGCCTGGTTTTTAAATTCTAGTAAATCCAAAACTCGCCTGAAATTCATGAAACTTGGCATGCTATCATGGAGCAGCATCAGCATGCCGTGGTAAAAAAATTGTCCCATTTGGGGCAGGTTCGGGTATAAGCGTCTCACAAACCAGAGCTTCTCCCAACAAGCATGATGGTTTCGACATAAGGAATGTCCCACCTTTGGGGACGAAACGATATCCATTGCCTCTTATTGCTTTGAAATTTTTTCTCGTGTCAACATAGAACAACGGGAGTGTTGTGTCAATTTTTGGGATTTTTCGGGGTTCGTTTGGACATTTTATGCATTAACTGAGTTTTCAATGCATTTATGTGCATAATTCAAACTGGAACTAGATGCACATGCTCTAGTGCATGTAAATTGGTTGAAATATCAAATATGTGTCCTTGGGTGCATGCTTAGGTCCCATGCAAGAAATGGGAATGAATTTGAGACACCACGGCACCGTCGATTGCCGGCAGAACATTGAGATGCCTGGTTTTTAAATTCTAGTAAATCCAAAACTCGTCTCAAATTCATGATACTTGGCATGCTATCATGGAGCGTCATAAACATGTCGTGGTAAAAAATTTGTCCCATTTGGGGCAGGTTTGGGTATATGCTTCTCGCAAACCAGAGCATCTCACAACAAGCCTGATGGTTTCAGTAGGGAACGTACGTCGCACCTTTGGGGACGAAACGATATCCATTGCCTCTTATTGCTTTCGAAAAATTATCGTGTCAACATAGAACAACAGGAGTGTTGTGTCAATTTTTGGGATTTTTGTGGGTTCGTTTGGACATTTTTATGCATTAACTGAGTTTTCTAGGCATTTTATATGCATAATTCAAATTTGAACTACATACACATGCTCTAGTGCATATAAATTGGTTGAAAAATCACATGTGTGTCCTTGGGTGCATGCTTAGGTCCCATGCAAGAGACGGGAATAAATTTCAAACACCAGGGCAATGTTGGTTTGCCTCCAAACGTTGAGATACCTGGTTTTAAATTCTAGTAAAACCAAAAAACGTCTAAAATTCATGAAACTTGGCATGCTATCATGGAGCGGCATCAACATGCCATGGTGAAAATTTTGCCCCATTTGGGACAGGTTTGGGTATAAGCTTCTCACAAACCAGAGCTTCTCACAACAAGGATGATGGTTTCGATAGGGAACGTACCACCTTTGGGGACGGGACGATATCCGTTGCCTGTTATTGCTTTCAAAAAATTTCTAGTGTCAACATAGAACAACAGGAGTGTAGTGTTTAATCTTGGAATTTTTCGAGGTTTGTTTGGCCTTTTTATACATTAACTGGGTTTTCTAGGCATTTTATGTGCATAATTCAAATTTGAACTACAAGCACATGCTCCAATGCACCAAAGTTGGTTGAAAAATCACATGTGTGTCCTTGTGTGAATTTCTAGGTCCCATGCAAGAGATGGGAATGAAATTCAAACACCAAGGCACTATTGATTGCCAGCAAAACGTTGAGATGTCTGGTTTTCAAATTCTAGTAAATCCAAAACTTGCCTGAAATTCATGAAACTTGGCATGCTATCGTGGAGCGGCATCAACATGCCGTGGTAAAAAATTTGTCCCATTTGGGGCAGGTTCGTGTATAAGCTTCTCACAAACCAGAGCTTCTCACAACAAGCATGATGGTTTTGATAGGGAACGTCCCACCATTGGGGACGAAACGATATCCATTGCCTCTTATTGCTTTTAGAAACTTTCTAGTGGCAACATAGAACAACAGGAGTGTTGTGTCAATTTTTGTGATTTTTCGGGGTTCGTTTGGACATTTTTATGTATTGACTGGGTTTTCTAGGCCTTTTATGTGCATAATTCAAATTTGAACTAGAAGCACATGCCCCGATGCACTAAAGTTGGTTGAAAAATCTAATCTGTGTCCTTGGGTGAATTTCTAGGTCCCATGCAAGAGATGAGAATGAAATTCAAGCACCAGGGCACCGTTGATTGCCGGCAAAACGTTGAGATGCCTTGTTTTTAAATTCTAGTAAATCCAAAACTCGCCTGAAATTCATGAAACTTGGCTTGCTATCATGGAGCAGCATCAGCATGCCGTGGTAAAAAATTTGTCCCATTTGGGGCGGGTTCGGGTATAAGCGTCTCACAAACCAGAGCTTCTCCCAACAAGCATGATGGTTTCGACATAGGGAATGTCCCACCTTTGGGGACGAAACGATATCCATTGCCTATTATTGCTTTGAAATTTTTTCTCGTGTCAACATAGAACAACAGGAGTGTTGTGTCAATTTTTGGGATTTTTCGGGGTTCGTTTGGACATTTTATGCATTAACTTAGTTTTCAATGCATTTATGTGCATAATTCAAATTGGAACTAGATGCACATGCTCTAGTGCATGTAAATTGGTTGAAAAATCAAATATGTGTCCTTGGGTGCATTATAGGTCCCATGCAAGAAATGGGAATGAATTTGAAACACCACGGCACCATCGATTGCCGGCAAAACATTGAGATGCCTGGTTTTTAAATTCTAGTAAATCCAAAACTCGTCTCAAATTCATGATACTTGGCATGCTATCATGGAGCGTCATAAACATGTCGTGGTAAAAAATTTGTCCCATTTGGGGCAGGTTTGGGTATATGCTTCTCGCAAACCAGAGCTTCTCACAACAAGCCTTATGGTTTCAGTAGGGAACGTACGTCCCACCTTTGGGGACGAAACGATATCCGTTGCCTCTTATTGCTTTCAAAAAAATTCTCGTGTCAACATAGAACAACAGGAGTGTTGTGTCAATTTTTGGGATTTTTGGGGGTTCTTTTGGACATTTTTATGCATTAACTGAGTTTTCTAGGCATTTTATATGCATAATTCAAATTTGAACTACATGCACATGCTCTAGTGCATATAAATTGGTTGAAAAATCACATGTGTGTCCTTGGGTGCATGCTTAGGTCCCATGCAAGAGGCGGGAATGAATTTCAAACACCAGGGCAATGTTGATTTGCCGCCAAACGTTGAGATACCTGGTTTTTAAATTCTAGTAAAACCAAAAATCTTCTAAAATTCATGAAACTTGGCATGCTATCATGGAGCGGCATCAACATGCCATGGTGAAAATTTTGCCCCATTTGGGACGGGTTTGGGTATAAGCTTCTCACAAACCAGAGCTTCTCACAACAAGGATGATGGTTTCGAGAGGGAACGTACCACCTTTGGGGACGGGACGATATCCGTTGCCTGTTATTGCTTTCAAAAAATTTCTAGTGTCAACATAGAACAACAGGAGTGTTGTGTTTAATCTTGGAATTTTTCGGGGTTTGCTTGGCCTTTTTTATACATTAACTGGGTTTTCTAGCATTTTATGTGCATAATTCAAATTTGAACTACAAGCACATGCTCCAATGCACCAAAGTTGGTTGAAAAATTACATGTGTGTCCTTGGGTGAATTTCTAGGTCCCATGCAAGAGATGGGAATGAAATTCAAACACCAGGGCACTGTTGATTGTCGGCAAAACGTTAAGATGCCTAGTTTTAAATTCTAGTAAATCCAAAACTCGCCTGAAATTCATGAAACTTGGCATGCTATCATGGAGCGGCATCAACATGCCATGGTAAAAAAAATTGTCCCATTTGGGGCAGGTTCGTGTATAAGCATCTCACAAACCAAAGCTTCTCACAACAAGCATGATGGTTTCGATGGGGAACGTCCCACCATTGGGGACGAAACGATATCCATTGCCTCTTATTGCTTTCAAAAACTTTCTAGTGTCAACATAGAACAACAGGAGTGTTGTGTCAATTTTTGTGATTTTTCGGGGTTCGTTTGGACATTTTTATGCATTGACAGGGTTTTCTAGGCATTTTATGTGCATAATTCAAATTTGAACTACAAGCACATGCTCCAATGCACTAAAGTTGGTTGAAAAATATAATCTGTGTCCTTGGGTGAATTTCTAGGTCCCATGCAAGAGATGAGAATGAAATTCAAGCACCAGGGCACTGTTGATTGCCGGCAAAACGTTGAGATGCCTGGTTTTTAAATTCTAGTAAATCCAAAACTCGCCTGAACATCATGAAACTTGGCTTGCTATCATGGAGCGGCATCAGCATGCAGGGGTAAAAAATTTGTCCCATTTGGGGCAGGTTCGGGTATAAGCGTCTCACAAACCAGAGCTTCTCCCAACAAGCTTGATGGTTTTGACATAGGGAATGTCCCACCTTTGGGGATGAAACGATATCCATTGCCTCTTATTGCTTTGAAAATTTTTCTCGTGTCAGCATAGAACAACAGGAGTGTTGTGTCAATTTTTGGGATTTTTCGGGGCTCGTTTGGACATTTTATGCATTAACTGAGTTTTCAATGCATTTATGTGCATAATTCAAATTGGAACTAGATGCACATGCTCTAGTGCATGTAAATTGGTCCAAAAATCAAATATGTGTCCTTGGGTGCATGCTTAGGTCCCATGCAAGAAATGGGAATGAATTTGAAACACCACGGCACCGTCGATTGCCGGCAAAACATTGAGATGCCTGGTTTTTAAATTCTAGTAAATCCAAAACTCGTCATCAACATGCCATGGTAAAAAAATTGTCCCATTTGGGGCAGGTTCGTGTATAAGCTTCTCACAAATCAGAGCTTCTCACAACAAGCATGATGGTTTCGATAGGGAACGTCGCACCATTGGGGACGTAACGATATCCATTGCCTCTTATTGCTTTTAGAAACTTTCTAGTGTCAACATAGAACAACAGGAGTGTTGTGTCAATTTTTGTGATTTTTCGGGGTTCGTTTGGATATTTTTATGCATTGACTGGGTTTTCTAGGCCTTTTACGTGCATAATTCAAATTTGAACTACAAGCACATGCTCCAATGCACTAAAGTTGGTTGAAAAATCTAATCTGTGTCCTTGGGTGAATTTCTAGGTCCCATGCAAGAGATGAGAATGAAATTCAAGCACCAGGGCACTGTTGATTGCCGCAAAACGTTGAGATGCCTGGTTTTTAAATTCTAGTAAATCCAAAACTCGCCTGAAATTCATGAAACTTGGCATGCTATCATGGAGCAGCATCAGCATGCCGTGGTAAGAAATTTATCCCATTTGGGGCAGGTTCGGGTATAAGCGTCTCACAAACCAGGGCTTCTCCCAACAAGCATGATGGTTTCGACATGGGGAATGTCCCACCTTTAGGGACGAAACGATATCCATTGCCTCTTATTGCTTTGAAATTTTTTCTCATGTCAACATAGAACAACCGGAGTGGTGTGTCAAATTTTGGGATTTTTGGGGTTCATTTGGACATTTTATGCATTAACTGAGTTTTCAATGCATTTATGTGCATAATTCAAACTGGAACTAGATGCACATGCTCTAGTGCATGTAAATTGGTTGAAAAATCAAATATGTGTCCTTGGGTGCATGCTTAGGTCCCATGCAAGAAATGGGAATGAATTTGAAACACCACGGCACCGTCGATTGCCGGCAAAACATTGAGATGCCTGGTTTTTAAATTCTAGTAAATCCAAAACTCGTCTCAAATTCATGATACTTGGCATGCTATCATGGAGCGGCATAAACATGTCGTGGTAAAAAATTTGTCCCATTTGGGGCAGGTTTGGGTATATGCTTCTCGCAAACCAGAGCTTCTCACAACAAGCCTTATGGTTTCAGTAGGGAACGTACGCCCCACCTTTGGGGACGAAACGATATCCATTGCCTCTTATTGCTTTCAAAAAAATTCTCGTGTCAACATAGAACAACAGGAGTGTTGTGTCAATTTTTGGGATTTTTGGGGGTTCGTTTGAACATTTTTATGCATTAACTGAGTTTTCTAGGCATTTTATATGCATAATTCAAATTTGAACTACATGCACATGCTCCAGTGCATATAAATTTGTTGTAAAATCACATGTGTGTCCTTGGGTTCATGCTTAGGTCCCATGCAAGAGACGCGAATGAATTTCAAACACCAGGGCAATGTTGATTTGCCGCCAAACGTTGAGATACCTGGTTTTTAAATTCTGGTAAAACCAAAACTCGTCTAAAATTCATGAAACTTGGCATGCTATCATGGAGCGGCATCAACATGCCATGGTGAAAATTTTGCCCCATTTGGGACAGGTTTGGGTATAAGCTTCACAAAAACCAGAGCTTCTCAGAACAAGGATGATGGTTTCGATAGGGAACGTGCCACCTTTGGGGACGGGACGATATCCGTTGCCTGTTATTGCTTTCAAAAAATTTCTAGTATCAACATAGAACAACAGGAGTGTTGTGTATAATCTTGGAATTTTTCGGGTTTGTTTGGCCTTTTTATACATTAACTGGGTGTTCTAGGCATTTTATGTGCGTAATTCAAATTTGAACTACAAGCACATGCTCCAATGCACCAAAGTTGGTTGAAAAATCACATGTGTGTCCTTGCGTGAATTTCTAGGTCCCATGCAAGAGATGGGAATGAAATTCAAACACCAAGGCACTGTTGATTGCCAGCAAAACGTTGAGATGCCTGGTTTTTAAATTCTAGTAAATCCAAAACTCGCCTGAAATTCATGAAACTTGGCATGCTATCGTGGAGCGGCATCAACATGCCGTGGTAAAAAATTTGTCCCATTTGGGGCAGGTTCGTGTATAAGCTTCTCACAAACCAGAGCTTCTCACAACAAGCATGATGGTTTTGATAGGGAACGTCCCACCATTGGGGACGAAACGATATCCATTGCCTCTTATTGCTTTGAAAAAGTTTCTAGTGTCAACATAGAACAACAGGAGTGTTGTGTCAATTTTTGTGATTTTTCGGGGTTCGTTTGGACATTTTTATGCATTGACTAGGTTTTCTAGGCATTTTATGTGCATAATTCAAATTTGAACTACAAGCACATGCTCCAATGCACTAAAGTTGGTTCAAAAATCTAATCTGTGTCCTTGGGTGAATTTCTAGGTCCCATGCAACAGATGAGAATGAAATTCAACTACCAGGGCGCTGTTGATTGCCGGCAAAACGTTAAGATGCCTAGTTTTTAAATTCTAGAAATCCAAAACTCGCCTGAAATTCATGAAACTTGGCATGCTATCATGGAGCAGCATCAGCATGCCGTGGTAAAAAATTTGTCCCATTTGGGGCAGGTTCGGGTATAAGCGTCTCACAAACCAGAGCTTCTCCCAACAAGCATGATGGTTTCGACATAGGGAATGTCCCACCTTTGGGGACGAAACGATATCCATTGCCTCTTATTGCTTTGAAATTTTTTCTCGTGTCAACATAGAACAACAGGAGTGTTGTGTCAATTTTTGGGATTTTTCGGGGTTCGTTTGGACATTTTATGCATTAACTGAGTTTTCAATGCATTTATGTGCATAATTCAAACTGGAACTAGATGCACATGCTCTAGTGCATGTAAATTGGTTGAAAAATCAAATATGTGTCCTTGGGTGCATGCTTAGGTCCCATGCAAGAAATGGGAATGAATTTGAAACACCACGGCACCGTCGATTGCCGGCAAAACATTGAGATGCCTGGTTTTTAATTTCTAGTAAATCCAAAACTCGTCTCAAATTCATGATACTTGGCATGCTATCATGGAGCGGCATAAACATGTTGTGGTAAAAAATTTGTCCCATTTGGGGCAGGTTTGGGTATATGCTTCTCGCAAACCAGAGCTTCTCACAACAAGCCTTATGGTTTCATTAGGGAACGTACGCCCCACCTTTGGGGACGAAACGATATCCATTGCCTCTTATTGCTTTCAAAAAAATTCTCGTGGCAACATAGAACAACAGGAGTGTTGTGTCAATTTTTGGGATTTTTGGGGGTTCGTTTGGACATTTTTATGCATTAACTGAGTTTTCTAGGCATTTTATATGCATAATTCAAATTTGAACTACATGCACATGCTCCAGTGCATATAAATTGGTTGAAAAATCACATGTGTGTCCTTGGGTTCATGCTTAGGTCCCATGCAAGAGACGCGAATGAATTTCAAACACCAGGGCAATGTTGATTTCCCGCCAAACGTTGAGCTACCTGGTTTTTAAATTCTGGTAAAACCAAAACTCGTCTAAAATTCATGAAACTTGGCATGCTATCATGGAGCGGCATCAACATGCCATGGTGAAAATTTTACCCCATTTGGGACAGGTTTGGGTATAAGCTTCTCACAAACCAGAGCTTCTCAGAACAAGGATGATGGTTTCGATAGGGAACGTGCCACCTTTGGGGACGGGACGATATCCGTAGCCTGTTATTGCTTTCAGAAAAATTCTAGTATCAACATAGAACAACAGGAGTGTTGTGTTTAATCTTGGAATTTTTCGGGGTTTGTTTGGCCTTTTTATACATTAACTGGGTTTGCTAGGCATTTTATGTGCATAATTCAAATTTGAACTACAAGCACATGCTCCAATGCACCAAAGATGGTTGAAAAATCACATGTGTGTCCTTGCGTGAATTTCTAGGTCCCATGCAAGAGATGGGAATGAAATTCAAACACCAAGGCACTGTTGATTGCCAGCAAAACGTTGAGATGCCTGGTTTTTAAATTCTAGTAAATCCAAAACTCGCCTGAAATTCATGAAACATGGCATGCTATCGTGGAGCGGCATCAACATGCCGTGGTAAAAATATTGTCCCATTTGGGGCAGGTTCGTGTATAAGCTTCTCACAAACTAGAGCTTCTCACAACAAGCATGATGGTTTTGATAGGGAACGTCCCACCATTGGGGACGAAACGATATCCATTGCCTCTTATTGCTTTCAAAAAGTTTCTAGTGTCAACATAGAACAACAGGAGTGTTGTGTCAATTTTTGTGATTTTTCGGGGTTCGTTTGGACATTTTTATGCATTGACTGGGTTTTCTAGGCATTTTATGTGCATAATTCAAATTTGAACTACAAGGACATGCTCCAATGCACTAAAGTTGGTTGAAATATCTAATCTGTGTCCTTGGGTGAATTTCTAGGTCCCATGCAACAGATGAGAATGAAATTCAACTACCAGGGCACTGTTGATTGCCGGCAAAACGTTGAGATGCCTGGTTTTTAAATTCTAGAAATCCAAAACTCGCCTGAAATTCATGAAACTTGGCATGCTATCATGGAGCAGCATCAGCATGCCGTGGTAAAAAATTTGTCCCATTTGGGGCAGGTTCGGGTATAAGCGTCTCACAAACCAGAGCTTCTCCCAACAAGCATGATGGTTTCGACATAGGGAATGTCCCACCTTTGGGGACGAAACGATATCCATTGCCTCTTATTGCTTTGAAATTTTTTCTCGTGTCAACATAGAACAACAGGAGTGTTGTGTCAATTTTTGGGATTTTTCGGGGTTCGTTTGGACATTTTATGCATTAACTGAGTTTTCAATGCATTTATGTGCATAATTCAAATTGGAACTAGATGCACATGCTCTAGTGCATGTAAATTGGTTGAAAAATCAAATATGTGTCCTTGGGTGCATGCTTAGGTCCCATGCAAGAAATGGGAATGAATTTGAAACACCACGGCACCGTCGATTGCCGGCAAAACATTGAGATGCCTGGTTTTTAAATTCTAGTAAATCCAAAACTCGTCTCAAATTCATGATACTTGGCATGCTATCATGGAGCGGCATAAACATGTTGTGGTAAAAAATTTGTCCCATTTGGGGCAGGTTTGGGTATATGCTTCTCGCAAACCAGAGCTTCTCACAACAGGCCTTATGGTTTCAGTAGGGAACGTACGCCCCACCTTTGGGGACGAAACGATATCCATTGCCTCTTATTGCTTTCAAAAAAATTCTCGTGTCAACATAGAACAACAGGAGTGTTGTGTCAATTTTTGGGATTTTTGGGGGTTCGTTTGGACATTTCTATGCATTAACTGAGTTTTCTAGGCATTTTATATGCATAATTCAAATTTGAACTACATGCACATGCTCCAGTGCATATAAATTGGTTGAAAAATCACATGTGTGTCCTTGGGTGCATGCTTAGGTCCCATGCAAGAGACGCGAATGAATTTCAAACACCAGGGTAATGTTGATTTGCCGCCAAACGTTGAGATACCTGGTTTTTAAATTCTGGTAAAACCAAAACTCGTCTAAAATTCATGAAACTTGGCATGCTATCATGGAGCGGCATCAACATGCCATGGTGAAAATTTTGCCCCATTTGGGACAGGTTTGGGTATAAGCTTCTCACAAACCAGAGCTTCTCAGAACAAGGATGATGGTTTCGATAGGGAACGTGCCACCTTTGGGGACGGGACGATATCCGTTGCCTGTTATTGCTTTCAAAAAATTTCTAGTATCAACATAGAACAACAGGAGTGTTGTGTTTAATCTTGGAATTTTTCGGGGTTTGTTTGGCCTTTTTATACATTAACTGGGTTTTGTAGGCATTTTATGTGCATAATTCAAATTTGAACTACAAGCACATGCTCCAATGCACCAAAGTTGGTTGAAAAATCACATGTGTGTCCTTGCGTGAATTTCTAGGTCCCATGCAAGTGATGGGAATGAAATTCAAACACCAAGGCACTGTTGATTGCCAGCAAAACGTTGAGATGCCTGGTTTTTAAATTCTAGTAAATCCAAAACTCGCCTGAAATTCATGAAACTTGGCATGCTATCGTGGAGCGGCATCAACATGCCGTGGTAAAAAATTTGTCCCATTTGGGGCAGGTTCGTGTATAAGCTTCTCACAAACCAGAGCTTCTCACAACAAGCATGATGGTTTTGATAGGGAACGTCCCACCATTGGGGACGAAACGATATCCATTGCCTCTTATTGCTTTCAAAAAGTTTCTAGTGTCAACATAGAACAACAGGAGTGTTGTGTCAATTTTTGTGATTTTTCGGGGTTCGTTTGGACATTTTTATGCATTGACTGGGTTTTTTTAGGCATTTTATGTGCATAATTCAAATTTGAACTACAAGCACATGCTCCAATGCACTAAAGTTGGTTGAAATATCTAATCTGTGTCCTTGGGTGAATTTCTAAGTCCCATGCAACAGATGAGAATGAAATTCAACTACCAGGGCACTGTTGATTGCCGGCAAAACGTTGAGATGCCTAGTTTTTAAATTCTAGAAGTCCAAAACTCGCCTGAAATTCATGAAACTTGGCATGCTATCATGGAGCAGCATCAGCATGCCGTGGTAAAAAATTTGTCCCATTTGGGGCAGGTTCGGGTATAAGCGTCTCACAAACCAGAGCTTCTCCCAACAAGCATGATGATTTCGACATAGGGAATGTCCCACCTTTGGGGACGAAACGATATCCATTGCCTCTTATTGCTTTGAAATTTTTTCTCGTGTCAACATAGAACAACAGGAGTGTTGTGTCAATTTTTGGGATTTTTCGGGGTTCGTTTGGACATTTTATGCATTAACTGAGTTTTCAATGCATTTATGTGCATAATTCAAATTGGAACTAGATGCACATGCTCTAGTGCATGTAAATTGGTTGAAAAATCAAATATGTGTCCTTGGGTGCATGCTTAGGTCCCATGCAAGAAATGGGAATGAATTTGAAACACCACGGCACCGTCGATTGCCGGCAAAACATTGAGATGCCTGGTTTTTAAATTCTAGTAAATCCAAAACTCGTCTCAAATTCATGATACTTGGCATGCTATCATGGAGCGTCATAAACATGTCGTGGTAAAAAATTTGTCCCATTTGGGGCAGATTTGGGTATATGCTTCTCGCAAACCAGAGCTTCTCACAACAAGCCTTATGGTTTCTGTAGGGCACGTACGTCCCACCTTTGGGGACGAAACGATATCCATTGCCTCTTATTGCTTTCAAAAAAATTCTCGTGTCAACATAGAACAACAGGAGTGTTGTGTCAATTTTTGGGATTCTTGGGGGTTCGTTTGGACATTTTTATGCATTAACTGAGTTTTCTAGGCATTTTATATGCATAATTCAAATTTGAACTACATGCACATGCTCTAGTGCATATAAATTGGCTGAAAAATCACATGTGTGTCCTTGGGTGCATGCTTAGGTCCCATGCAAGAGACGGGAATGAATTTCAAACACCAGGGCAATGTTGATTTGCGCCAAACATTGAGATACCTGGTTTTTAAATTCTAGTAAAACCAAAAATCGTCTAAAATTCATGAAACTTGGCATGCTATCATGGAGCGGCATCAACATGCCATGGTGAAAATTTTGCCCCATTTGGGACAGGTTTGGGTATAAGCTTCTCACAAACCAGAGCTTCTCACAACAAGGATGATGGTTTCGATAGGGAACGTACCACCTTTGGGGACGGGACGATATCCATTGCCTGTTATTGCTTTCAAAAAATTTCTAGTGTCAACATAGAACAACAGGAATGTTGTGTTTAATCCTGGAATTTTTCGGGGTTTGTTTGGCCTTTTTTATACATTAACTGGGTTTTCTAGGCATTTTATGTGCATAATTCAAATTTGAACTACAAGCACATGCTCCAATGCACCAAAGTTGGTTGAAAAATCACATGTGTGTCCTTGGGTGAATTTCTAGGTCCCATGCAAGAGATGGGAATGAAATTCAAACACCAGGGCACTGTTGATTGCCGGCAAAACGTTGAGATGCCAGGTTTTTAAATTCTAGTAAATCCAAAACACGCCTGAAATTCATGAAACTTGGCATGCTATCATGGAGCGGCATCAACATGCCATGGTAAAAAAATTGTCCCATTTGGGGCAGGTTCGTGTATAAGCTTCTCACAAACCAGAGCTTCTCACAACAGGCATGATGGTTTCGATAGGGAACGTCCCACCATTGGGGACGAAATGATATCCATTGCCTCTAATTGCTTTCAAAAACTTTCTAGTGTCAACATAGAACAACAGGAGTGTTGTGTCAATTTTTGTGATTTTTCGGGGTTCGTTGGACATTTTTATGCATTGACAGGGTTTTCTAGGCATTTTATGTGCATAATTCAAATTTGAACTACAAACACATGCTCCAATGCAATAAAGTTGGTTGAAAAATCTAATCTGTGTCCTTGGGTGAATTTCTAGGTCCCATGATAGAGATGAGAATGAAATTCAAACACCAGGGCACTGTTGATTGCCGGCAAAATGTTGAGATGCCTGGTTTTTAAATTCTAGTAAATCCAAACTCGTCTGAAATTCATGAAACTTGGCATGCTATCATGGAGCAGCATCAACATGCGGTGGTAAAAAATTTGTCCCATTTGGGGGCAGGTTCGGGTATAAGCGTCTCACAAACCAGAGCTTCTCACAACAAGCATGATAGTTTCGATATAGGGAACGTCCCACCTTTGGGGACGAAATGATATCCATTGCCTCTTATTGCTTTCAAATTTTTTTCTCGTGTCAACATAGAACAACAGGAGTGTTGTGTCAATTTTTGGGATTTTTCGGGGTTCTTTTGGACATTTTATGCATTAACTGAGTTTTCAATGCATTTATGTGCATAATTCAAATTGGAACTAGATGCACATGCTCTAGTGCATGTAAATTGGTTGAAAAATCAAATATGTGTCCTTGGGTGCATGCTTAGGTCCCATGCAAGAAATGGGAATGAATTTGAAATACCACAGCACCGTCGATTGCCGGCAAAACATTGAGATGCCTGGTTTTTAAATTCTAGTAAATCCAAAACTCGTCTCAAATTCATGATACTTGGCATACTATCATGGAGCGGCATAAACATGTCGTGGTAAAAAATTTGTCCCATTTGGGGCAGGTTTGGGTATATGCTTCTCACAAACCAGAGCTTCTCACAACAAGCATTATGGTTTCAGTAGGGAACGTACGTCCCACCTTTGGGGACGAAATGATGTCCATTGCCTCTTATTGCTTTCAAAAAGTTTCTAGTGTCAACATAGAACAACAGGAGTGTTGTGTCAAATTTTGGGATTTTTGGGGGTTCGTTTGGACATTTTTATGCATTAACTGAGTTTTCTAGGCATTTTATATGCATAATTCAAATTTGAACTACATGCACATGCTCCAGTGCATATAAATTGGTTGAAAAATCACATGTGTCCTTGGGTGCATGCTTAGGTCCCATGCAAGAGACGGGAATGAATTTCAAACACCAGGGCAATGTTGATTTTCCGCCAAACGTTGAGATACCTGGTTTTTAAATTCTGGTAAAACCAAAACACGTCTGAAATTCATGAAACTTGGCATGCTATCATGGAGCGGCATCAACATGCCATGATGAAAATTTTGCCCCATTTGGGACAGGTTTGGGTATAAGCTTCTCACAAACCAGAGCTTCTCACAACAGGCATGATGGTTTTTGATAGGGAACGTCCCACCATTGGGGACGAAACGATATCCATTGCCTCTTATTGCTTTCAAAAAGTTTCTAGTGTCAACATAGAACAACAGGAGTGTTGTGTTTAATCTTGGAATTTTTCGGGGTTTGTTTGGCCTTTTTTATACATTAACTGGGTTTTCTAGGCATTTTATGTGCATAATTCAAATTTGAACTACAAGCACATGCTCCAATGCACCAAAGTTGGTTGAAAAATCACATGTGTGTCCTTGCGTGAATTTCTAGGTCCCATGCAAGTGATGGGAATGAAATTCAAACACCAAGGCACTGTTGATTGACAGCAAAACGTTGAGATGCCTGGTTTTTAAATTCTAGTAAATCCAAAACTCGCCTGAAATTCATGAAACTTGGCATGCTATCGTGGAGCAGCATCAACATGCCGTGGTAAAAAATTTGTCCCATTTGGGGCAGGTTCGTGTATAAGCTTCTCACAAACCAGAGCTTCTCACAACAAGCATGATGGTTTTGATAGGGAACGTCCCACCATTGGGGACGAAACGATATCCATTGCCTCTTATTGCTTTCAAAAAAATTCTAGTGTCAACATAGAACAACAGGAGTGTTGTGTCAATTTTTGTGATTTTTCGGGGTTCGTTTGGACATTTTTATGCATTGACTGGGTTTTCTAGGCATTTTATGTGCATAATTCAAATTTGAACTACAAGCACATGCTCCAATGCACTAAAGTTGGTTGAAAAATCTAATCTGTGTCCCATGCAAGAGATGAGAATGAAATTCAAACACCAGGGCACTGTTGATTGCCGGCAAAATGTTGAGATGCCTTGTTTTTAAATTCTAGTAAATCCAAAACTCGTCTGAAATTCATGAAACTTGGCATGCTATCATGTAGCGGCATCAACATGCCATGGTAAAAAAAATCCCATTCCGGACAGGTTCGGCTATATGGTTCTCATAAACCAGAGCTTCTCACAACAAGCATGATGGTTTCGGTAGGGAACGTCCCACCTTTGGGGACGAAACGATATCCATTGCCTCTTATTGCTTTCAAAAAAAATCTCGTGTCAAGATAGAACAACAGGAGTGTTGTGTCAATTTTTGGGATTTTTCGGGGTTCGTTTGGACATTTTTATGCATTAACTGAGTTTTCAACGCATTGATGTGCATAATTCAAATTTGAACTACATGCACATGCTCCAGTGCATATAAATTGGTTGAAAAATGAAGTGGGAATGAATTTCAAACACCAGGGCACCGTTGATTGCCAGCAAAACATTGAGATGTCTGGTTTTTAAATTCTAGTAAATCCAAAACTCGTCTGAAATTCATGAAACTTGGCATGCTATCATGGAATGGCACCCGACATGCTGTGGCATTTTTCGTGTTCATTTTGAGAGAAGGCGCACTCGAATAGTGACAGCCAACAACGACATTTTGAAAAAATAGTTGCCACTTTAATGTCTCAAACGTTTGTAGAATTCAAACCGTGTGCCTTCTGTTAACCATTCATGTGACGCCACGTGTCTTGGTTTTAATGCCTGTAGGAGGTGCCGTGCGGACAGCTGCTTGACCTTGACTGAACGGGAGGCGTGCGACCGCAGTCCGGTGCGCAGGCTGACCGAGAGGCGTGCAAGCTGTCCTCCAATGTGCAGGCTCACCGGGAAGCGTGCAAGCTGTACTCTGCGCATGCTCACTGGGAAGCGAGCCCTTTGACTTCCATGGCTGCCCGCCTTACTCTCCATTAATGGCGCCTGAGCCGCTGTTTAATACGGGCGGCCTTACTATTCACATCCCATTCCCCTCCCTCCCGCAGACCTCCACCAACGCCATGGCCCAGAACGATTATCTGCCACTAGTCTTCAAGTTTGGCGTCGACTCCGAGCCAGAGGAGATAGAAAATAAGGAGGAATGGGGCCTCATGGACATGGCCCAGAACGAGCTGGCCGCGGCGGTTGCTGCCCCCGCTCTCGTCCCAGCTCCCATCCCCGCGCCCACGCCAGCGACCATCCCCGTAGCATTGATGAGCTGGTCGCCGAGCACTATCGCAGAGCTGGAAGCTGCGGGCGTCAGCGAGGTCTCTGCGGACCAGCGAGAGCTCGTGTACATGCCAGCGCCAGCGCCCGTGCCCGTGCGTGCCCCTCCACCCACCGTGGCGACGGCCTCTGTGCGTTTGGCTGCACCCGTTGCGCCTGTGCCCGTGTGCGCGCCCCCTCAGCGGCATGGGACACTGCCATCGGCCGCTAACTCTCAGCGGCGCCAGTTGCTGTCCTCCCGCACCCCGCCCGTCAATCGCGCGACGACATGATGTTTGATTTACAAGTGAAGAAAATTTTGTGCTGCCTTGAAGACTTCAACAACGGCGTCCCGGAGGACGACAACGACGGCGCGGCACGCCGCCTCTGCCGCCGCCGGAAATAGTTTTTTTGGGTTTAATACTCTATCTCGAATTCTCGATCATATGAATACAAATTCAAAGTGTGACTGAATGAAAGATATGGTTTGAACGAACTTGCATTTTTCTCTCTTAATGTACAGACTTATCAAACGATTTTTTTTGAAAAAAAATGTCAATGGTTTTTAAATATAAAACACTCATCGCAAACGTTTTAGTTAGAACACCCGTATGCAAACCGACAGCTTCCCCAGGAAGCCAAGGGAAAATGTGTCGAGCAGGATTTTTGCATCCCTTCAATGCAAACGGTTGTTTCGCATGACCCGTGTGCAACCACGTACAAACAATTGGGTAAGATTTGCATATCTGTCATTTTGGGTATGTTGCCATTTGTCAAACTGGAAAGATTGACATTTGTTTATCTAGTAACATTGCCATTTGTCAACCTTGTAACACTGCGATTTGTCAAAATATGCAGCTACATATCACTAGCACTATCTAATTTTTGCAACTAAAATCACTAGCACTGTTCATATGGACACCACTAGCAGGCGTGAGTTGATGGGCGCATATGCAAATGTACCATTGATTACATACAACAAGTCATCAGCCTACAACGACAACTAGGATACATGTTGGATTATAGATTATTTCCAACAAAACATTCTAGTAAAGTTTTTCTCACACAACAAATAACAAAGCGATGAAATGAACTTCGGCTCAACCACTCGTCGGCGTTGGAAACGCTTGCTTTGAACCAGAAGTGATTCTCTGGGAAGGGCCATCTACTGTCAATCTCGAGACCAACGCAAGATTGATCATCCAGGCTGACGCGGCCTATGTCAGGACACATATTGGGACGGTAGGGAAGCATAGCAATGTCCGAGGTATAGGTATAGTTGCTTCTCATAAATGGTAGTAACATTGTGTCAACAGCAGCTGGATCGCCTTCCACCATCATTGGATAGTTTTGTCCAAGGAAGAGCGAGTTTCCTCCAAGACATTCAATACTGAACCAGGGAGAAGGTGTTGGCGCTAGTACACTAGTATCCATCCCGAATACCCTGCAATGGATGTTGGAATAGGTCCGGAGAGTGCGACCATGCGAGACAACACCTGCTTCCTTAGTAACATCAGCAGTGCCTTGTATACAGACAAGAAGAGGTGATCCATCGGAATAAGTTGTCAGGCGCCACTGAGTATATGGGTCCTGCTCCTCCTCATGCTCGTGATCATCAGCATCGTCATCTCCCCCTTGGTTATAAAAATTTTCAAGTATAGGTGGTGGAATGTTCACAGGACCTTGGAAACACAAGAAGGTTAATTAATTAGTAAAGGGAAACCCGCATGCATGTTGATGAAACAATTATAATTATGGTGGAAGACAAACGTACCTGAAAGCATCAGGATTCCAAGCAAAAATAGTGCCACGAGTGGTGGCAGCAAACACAAGACCCTCGTATTGAATTGCATCACAGTACTCATCCGTGTACAGAAATTGATTTTTGAGCAATATCCATCGAGGCGTGGAAGTAAGGACGGCAACAAGCTTGTCGAAGATAGCAACAACTTCATAGTTCAAGTAATCCCAAGAGCGGTTGGGAACTCGAGAAATTGCTATCTTCCGTAGACGACAGTCACGATGATCATATTTGAACTCACGTAGAATACCGGTGTACTCAACCTCTGGGCAGCAGTCTGAGATTTTTGGAAGTGGAACCCGGTGACGAGTGTACACATTCACAAGTTCCCACTCGCAGTTGTACCCAATATAAACAACCCAATCTCCATTTGCGCCTACCCAAGCCTTGCCCTCAAGCGATGGCATCTTAACATCATACGTATCATTATCAAGCAGCATCAACTTGCACAAGGCGAGGCTTCCCTTGTCCCCGCGCTAGTCAGCAGGGTCACAGCGAAGAAGATAGGGGAGATCAAACCGCTCCTGAACCCTTTGGGTTCCTTGTAATGATGTTATTAGTTGAGTCGAGAATGGTCTTGAACGAATCTGCCATGCTAGCCGAGGTGATGACGTCGCACCGATCAATGAGTTCCTCAACCACGTCATCATTCAGATCGGGGCAAGAATAACGGGGTCGTTTCCGGCCTGTTCCCACCATGGAGAAGATGATCGAACAATGGCAGAAGGAAGGGTGAAGGCAAATGGAGGGAGGAAGAGCGTGCGACAGCAGTTCCAAATCGAGAGGGAATGAAAGGGGAAGAGGAGGTGGACGGTTGCCACGGTACACGAAGAGGTTCCTGGGGAGCGAACGGTTTCCACAGAGGTCACACACTGACGACAAGGGCCGAGTGAACCGCATGCGTATATCGCACACACCTTGATCTGGCTCACCGTTTCTTTTGTGTTGCCTAATCACAAACAGTTCATCCGAGTGAATCGTATGCTGTATATCGCACACACCTTCATCTAGTTGCCCGTTTCTTTTGTGTTGCCTAATCACAAACAGTTCATTCGAGTGAACCGTATGTTGTGTATCGCACACGCCTTCATCTGGATGCCCATTTCTTTTGTTCCTCCTCATCTCGCAAACAGTAAATTGAACTGAAACGTATGCCCTTCATCACACACGCAACTAAAACCTGAACCGTGTTTGATGCATCTGTCATCACAAACATTTTATACATTTCTGGCGGTTTTCATACACCACTATTTGAAATTATTGCATCGCACATAGTTTCTCGAAGGGTCTCTAATCGTAGTGTCGCGTTAGCAGCATCCTGCAGTAGTGAATAGTAGTAGATGCAGGCAGGAGTCGGTCTACTAATCTTGGACGTGATGCCTATGTAATGATCATTGCCTGGATATCGTCATGATTATTTGAAGTTCTATCAATTGCCCAACAGTAATTTGTTTACCCACCGTCTGATATTTGTCTCGAGAGAAGCCACTAGTGAAACCTACGGCCCCCGGGTCTTCTTTCTCATATGTTTGCCTTTGCGATCTACTTTTCTCTTGCATTTATTTTCAGATCTATTAAACCAAAAATACAAAAATACCTTGCTGCGTTTTATCTCTATTTATTTTGTTTGGCGTTCGATCTATCAATCTACTACAATTTATCTCACGTCTGTTTACCTATCTTGAGGCGCCGTACCCCGGAAGGGATTGAAAACCCCTTTAACACGTCGGGTTGCGAGGATTTGTTATCGGTGTGCAGGGGTTGTTTACGTTGTGTTGCTTGGTTCTCCTACTAGTTCGATAACCTTGGTTTCATATCTGAGGGAAATACCTACCGTCGATGTGCTGCATCATCCCTTCCTCTTTGGGGAAATACCGACGTAGCTTCAAGCGACATCACAAGGAATTTATGTCGCCGTTGCCGGGGAGGATCTTCAACATATACCAGGTTCCTAATCACAAATATCATCTCCTTGCAATTTACATTATTTGCCATTTGCCTCTCGTTTTCACCCCCCCCCCCCACATCACAAAATTTTGCCATTTTATTCGCCCTATTTTTTGTTTGCCTTTTTCTCGTTCGATATTTTGTTTGCTTGTGTTGCCATGTGCCCTCTATTTGCTTGCATCTTTGCTTGCTAAAACTTTATTGATATGGATCCTCATCCACTTGCTAATCTTTTTAAGGGATCCAATTATCTTGAAACTATTGCTAGTGATTTGAGTGCACTAGATTATCTCTATGAAGTTTTGCTTGAGATTCGTGAATCTGAAAAGTGTGATCAAGGAATTTATAAAGTGATTCACAATAGCTCCTTGAATGAAAAGCATGATTGCAATGATTTTACTATAAATTCTATTAATGTCAATTGTTCTAATAATATGCAAAACCCCAAGCTTGGGGATGCTAATTTTTCTATGACCACTACGTATTGTAGTGATCATGATTGGGGTGATTCTTCTTATGATCCTGAAAATTTATTTAAGCCTCATGATGAATATGTTATTTGCAATAATATCGAAAGTGGGTTTGGAAGAGCTTCAACTTTAGGTAAAAATAATCCCACATATTTGGAGAGTGTTCAATCTTATGAATTTTTTTTTATAAAAGTGGGTTTGGAGAGGTCATGACTTTAGGTGATGTTAATCCCACTATCTTGGAAGATTATAAAACTTTTATGCATGTGGATCATGAAGAGAAAAATTTATATGAGTGTTAGAATTAAATGTGTTTGTGACATGTTTCATGATGATCTCTTTGTGTTACAATTATTATCTTTTATGTGGGCATCAATGAAGTCTTATGCCTAACTACGGGCATAAAACGATAGCGCTTGTTGGGAGGCAACCCAATGAATAAAATTTATTTTTTCTTTTTTATTTCTGTTTATGTGTTTGCACAATTATGCTACTGGTGTGATTGTGTTTTTTTTGTTTCAATTAGTGTTTGTGCCAAGTAAATCCTTTAGTATCTTCTTGGGTGATAGTTGTTTGATCTTGCTAAAAAACAGAAACTTATGCACTCACGAAAATAATTTTCATAAATCACAGAAAATTGCTTTTGCCCAGATTATTTTTGCAGAAGATTAATATACAAATTACCATGGTCGTCCTAATTTTTCAGAATTTCTGGAGTTACAGAAGTATTCGAAATAGTCAGATTGCTACAGACTGTTCTGTTTTGACAGATTCTGTTTTCTTTGTGTTGCGTGCTTATTTTGATGGCTCTATGGTTTTCTCTGATGAGTTTTTGCCATAGAAAAGTTGGAATACAGTAGATATAATCCAAAAATAAAATATGAATTGGTTTGATACAGTACTTATAGTAGTGGTTTGCTTTCTAATACTAACGGATCTCACGAAGGTTTTGTTGAGTTTTGTGTGATTGAAGTTTTCAAGTTATGGGTTATCTTACGATGGATGAAGGAAGGATAGAAGAGCCTAAGCTTGGGGATGCCCCGACATCCCAAGTTATTATCCAAAAATGAGCAACCAACTAAGCTTGGGGATGCCCCCGAGTGGCATCCCCTCTTTCTTCCAACGACCATCGGTATTTTACTCGAAGCTATATTTTTATTCGTCACATAATATGTGTTTTGCTTGGAGCGTCTTGTATGATATGAGTCTTTGCTTGTTTTATTTTGTGTTTTAAGTCTTGATCCCTTGCTGGACACACCTATTTGAGAGAGCCAAAATAATGTCATGACTTGTTAGAATTGCTCTCTATGCTTCACTGAAATTTTTTATGAGCTATGGACTTGCTCTAGTGCTTCACTTATATCTTTCTGAGCATGGTGTGCTTAGTATTTTTGAAGAAATGCTCTCTTGCTTCACTTAGATTTATTTGAGAGTTAGTAAAATTTTCAAGAAATTCACTCTTACTTCACTTAAATTATTTTGAGAGAAAGAAAAGTTATGCTCATGATCATCACTTATATTTGTTTGAGCTTATCAAAAGAAACACATAAAAATTAGTCCCAAAGTGATAGATATCCAAGAAGGATATAATAAAAACTTTCATGAAGATCATTGGACAAAATAAACTTGATTCTTAGTAATAGTTTTGAGATATGATGATGTGATATGTGATTGTGTTGATGAGTAATTATGCTTTAGTAAGAATATTGGTGTTAAGGATTGTGATTCCCTATGCAAGCACGAAAGTCAATAGTCATGCAATGAAATTATATCCTACTTGTGGTGCATTATTCGGTGTTAATTATGCTTAATGCTTGCATATGAGATTATTCATTTCTTGGTTGGTCGCTTCTCAATCTTTTGCTAGCATTCATGTTGCACCAAGTATGATCTCTACTTGTGCATCCAAAATCTTTTAAACCAGTTTTGCCACATGAGTCCACTATATGTACCTATATGCGGTATTCGTTTGCCGTTCTAAGCAAATTTGCATGTGCCATATCTAATTTTCAAAATAAACTTCTCTTTTGTGTGTTCGTATTTTCCATGCTAGATGTGTTATTCTCACAATGAGTGTTTATTCACTTGTCATTGCACGAGAGTAAGGCAATGGTTTTAGGGATGCCCAGTCCCGAAATGCAAAATGAATTTACTTCATGTCGTCAAATAATAAATTCCTTAGAAAGTGCTGGTATGGAGGGCAACCGTGGATACGGCTAGCCATGGAAAGTGAAAGTATGGTGGAAAAGGAATAAACTTTATTTTCTGTCTGGGAACCGCCTATGATATATCTAGCATGGAAAGTGTTGGGAACTCTAAGTCATTTTCGTTGGTGGGATGGATACACCTCCCAAAATGTTTTTATCTCTAATTTTCCGCTTTGAGCTCTGGCGCCTCTACAAATCCCTACTTCCCTCTGCGAAGGGCCTTTCTTTTACTCTATGCAATTTTTATTTTTGAATTTGAGTCTCCATCTTCTCTTATAAAAGCACCAAATAGGAGGCAATATGATTGTACTTAAGTATTGGGTGTAGCTAATATTCGAGTGTGTTTCATGAATGGATCAATGGTTGAGCATGATGGGCTAGGGATAACTTATCTTAGCGTTGATATTTTGAAAGACATGGTTGCTTGTTGATATGCTTGAGTATCTAAATTATTATGTCAAAACTAGACTATTTCTTTGAATCGCATAAAAGTCCAAATGTCCATGCTATAAAGAAAACAATATGATATGACATGTTAGGTAGCATTCCACATCAAAAATTCTGTTTTTATCACTTACCTACTCGAGGACGAGTAGGAGTTAAGCTTGGGGATGCTGATATGTCTCCAATGTATCTATAATTTTTGATTGTTCCATGCTGTTATATTATAATTCTTGGATGTTTTATAATCATTTTATATCATTTTTTTGGTACTAACCTATTGACATAGTGCCAAGTGCCAGTTGCTGTTTTCTGCATGTTTTTTACATCACAGGAAATCAATATCACACGGAGTCCAAATGCCACGAAACTTTACGGAGATTTTTTATGGACCAGAAGACACGTAATGGGCCCTGGCTGCGCCTTGGGGGGTGCTCCGACGAGAGCACAACCCACCAGGGCGCGCCAGGAGGCCCAGGCGCGCCCTGTGGGTTGTGCCCACATCGGGTGCCCCCCGGACCGCCTCTTTGCTCTATAAATACCCCAATATTCCCAAAACCCTAGGGGAGTCGACGAAATATTCATCCAGCTGCCGCAGAGTCCAGACCCACCAGATCCAATCTAGACACCATCTAGGATGGGTTCACCACCTCCATTGGTGCCCCTCCGATGATGCGTGAGTAGTTCTTTGTAGACCTTAGGGTCCGTAGTTAGTAGCTAGATGGCTTTCTCTCTCTCGCTGAATTCTCAATACAATGGTCTCTTGGAGATCCATATGATGTAACCCTTTTGCGGTGTGTTTGTTGGGATCTGATGAACTTTGAGTTTATGATCAGTTATATCTTTTTATATCCATGAAAGTTATTTGAGTTTCTTTGATCTCTTATATGCATGATTGCTTATAGCCTCGTATTTCTTCTCCGATATTTGGGTTTTGTTTGGTCAACTTGATCTATTTATCTTGCAATGGGAAGAGGTGCTTTGTAGTGGGTTCGATGTTACGGTGCTTGATCCCAGTGACAGAAGGGGAAACGACACATATGTATCATTGCTACTAAGGATAAAACGATGGGGTCTATCTCTACATAGGTAGATCTTGTCTACATCATGTCATCGTTCTTATTGCATTACTCCGTTTTTTCATGAACTTAATACACTAGATGCATGCTGGATAGCGGTCGATGTGTGGAGTAATAGTAGTAGATGCAGGCAGGAGTCGGTCTACTAATCTTGGACGTGATGCCTACATAATGATCATTGCCTGGATATCGTCATGATTAATCGAAGTTCTATCAATTGCCCAACAGTGATTTGTTTACCCACCGTCTGGTATTTTTCTCGAGAGAAGCCACTAGTGAAACCTACGGCCCCCGGGTCTTCTTTCTCATATATTTGCCTTTGTGACCTACTTTTCTCTTGCATTTATTTTCAGATCTATTAAACCAAAAATACAAAAATACCTTGCTGTGTTTTATTTCTATTTATTTTGTTTGGCGTTAGATCTATCAATCTACTACGATTTATCTCACGTCTGTTGGCGTATCTTGAGGTGTTGTACCCCGGAAGGGATTAACAACCCCTTTAACACGTCGGGTTGCGAGGATTTGTTATCTGTGTGCAGGGGCTGTTTATGTTGTGTTGCTTGGTTCTCCTACTGGTTCGATAACCTTGGTTTCATATCTGAGGGAAATACCTACCGCCGCTGTGCTGGATCATCCCTTCCTCTTTGGGGAAATACCGACGTAGCTTCAAGCGACATCAACCCCTATGACAACCGATGGAGGGGAGCCCCAACAGTCCGGGCCCCAGCCGAACACCATTCCTCCGAAAGAGGGGGGAGGAACATCAGTTCCTGCGGCAACCTCCACTAATCCAGAGGCGCCCAACGCCCTGGAGGAAGCACTGCAAGGTGCTTCCATTGTGGAGGAGCACCGCACCCTCATGGGTGCGGTTATGGAGAAGATTCAGTCCGCCAAAAGCGGTCTGAATGAAGCCTTCAGTAGCCTACCGACAGGCTTTGAGGTATGCGACGTAATGTTCTTGAAAACTTTACAATATTCATATAGAAGAGTAGACTTGTACATAGACAGTAGCCCCTGAGGCTCTGTCCAGTTTAGAAAAAACCGGACAGAGGATCCACATAGTAATCGAGATAGTATCATACTGTGCTACTATTGTAACAGGCTTCCATGCTGGCGGCTACCGCCCATGCCGCAGAAGTTTCCGAACTCAACCGGAAGCTTCAAGTGGCCGATGAGGAGCTCGACCGCATCAACAAGCGGTTCGATGAAGTGCAAGGTATGCGTACAATGTTTTAAAAAGGAATTTGTTTTCATATCAGAAGTGATATGCATATTGAGAGGCTAACTCATGGAATTCTTTGATTATGATCATAGGGGGCGCAGCCGAGGTCGAGACCCTCAAAGGCGCCCTTGCCCAGGCCAAGAAGGAAGCAGAGGCAAATAAGGCAGCCGCTGACAAAGCGGTTGCTGAACTAGAGGCTGAACAAGTCGCCCGCCGCCAACATGAAGCTCGGGTGACCGAAGTCGAGCAGGAGCTGAAGGACGCCATCCGCAAATGCGAAACATTGGAGCAGAAGACTTCAGCCTAGTCCACCGAGCTTGCCAAGGCTCTCCGTGATGCCAAAGAGGCGTGGAGCGAGTACCGGAGCGCTCGCAAAGAGATCCAGCAGGCGAGGCAGATAGCGGCTGGTAAGGCCTTTCTTTTACAAAGTATCTTTGGAGGTCAGAGGTACGCTTTGCTCACACGAGTGTGGAGTTCTCCAGGCGCGTTTGTGGATCTGCCGAAGAGTGCCACTGATGCCACACGGTACTTCCGAGCCCAGGAGGGGAACTCAATCGAGAAGCTGTTCTAGTCGCGGTATCTTATGCCGGAACACCCGACGCTTCTGAACGATCAGCTGAAGCAGCTGATGGAGCTGCATAGGGTGGCAGGCTTGGCCATGAAGGACTTAATAGTCCAACTCTGGCCGGCCGAGCCGATTCCTAGCAGCTACTTCAGTTTGGTGAAGCGGCTGGTCGACGCGCGGCCGTGGATTGATGCTGTGAAGCGCTCGGCCTGCATAGAAGGTGCCCGGATGGCCTTCGCCCGCATCAAGAT
This sequence comes from Triticum aestivum, assembly GCF_018294505.1. Classification (NCBI taxonomy): domain Eukaryota; kingdom Viridiplantae; phylum Streptophyta; class Magnoliopsida; order Poales; family Poaceae; genus Triticum; species Triticum aestivum. Next base: position 617,229,291 of record NC_057802.1, on the reverse strand, counting down.
GCAATGGGCGAAGATGAAGGCCACCGAAGTGGCGACCGCAGGTCCGCCCGAAGGCAAAGATCATCGGAAGCCGGAGAGGTACTTTGACGACGTCCTAGAAGGAGCCCGAATAGTAGAGGGCCAATGTTCTAAGGACGTGATATTTGATCAAATGTGTTCGGGTTTGTACAAACTATGTTGTGAACCCAGGCTGCGAGATATATATGCTTGCGCCTTTTGTTTTAAATGATTTCTCCTCCTGTGCGGCCATTTATGTTATATTTCTGAAAGTTTCCAGTCGTGGGCTTCAGCCCCCATGTAGATACTATAGGGGTGTTCGTCCTAACGTGTGACCACGCTTTATCCAACATTTTGGTCCATAGAGGAGGTGTCCGCGAGGTGAACCAGGCAATCAGACTATGCAGCTTTATTACTTTCACTTAGCCATAGGAGTTTTAAATGTGGAGCTAAGTACTAGCCCCTGGTGCGTGTGCGGCCATCTGGACTGCGGTGCCTTTTCCACGCGGCTGGACGAAAACCAGCCCCTCGTATAACACGGGGTGAATTGCTAACGATTTGTAGTATAATACTAAGTCTTCGGATCGCCGACCAGCTCTCGCTTATCATGACAGTCAGTTTTCGGCTTTCTCTACTAAGGTACTTGACCGGACGAACCAGAAATACAATCGCAGTAGTTCTCCCTTTACTACCTTAGTCGAACGAGCGGAACGTAAGGTGGTAAGCACATGAGACGGGCAACCCAACTATGGACCAAAGCCATGATTCGGAGTTGATGCATATAATGCAATATCCGGGATGCCGAAGAGTTCCCTATAGGTGTTCGGACTTTAAAATGTCCAGGGCCGAATACAGCCCCCGGTGTTAAGACCGGACTAAAGGACGTGGCAGTCTGAAGTAGGGAGGGAATACAGATGATAATGTAAAATGAAATGTGTGCCAAACAAAAGTGGTAATCAACTGCTTCCTTTATACCCTGATTAATACGTCGAGACGTGTTACTATAGATAATGCCATAAATATCGAGGCCATTTTACATGCCAAAAGTTTACACAAGGGAAAGATTTACACAGGGCTGAAAAGTAGTGGTTTGAAGATCCCCGCACGTCTGCGCCGTTTCTCCTTGGTGGGGAATCCTTTGAAAGGAGCAGTCGATGGTCGTCTGCAAGAAAGAGGGACCTAGAGAGGACCCCCATACAACTGTGAAGTAGGTGGGTTTTTTGAACGAACCTGCAGTGGGAAGAAATATCTAGGGTCTGAATAGGGTCGAGCCGTACTATGGACCATTTCCGCAGTGTGCCTCCGGCGTTGCCCAAGGTATTTTAAGTGCGTAGTTATGTACGCGTGGTGCGTATGCCGCAACCTAATGGGGCGGTCGGCGGAGGCTAAACTTCTATTCAAGCTCCGGATCCACCGAGCTACCGCACTGTAATGCGGGTCGGACTCGCTTAGCGATGTCGTGGGTCTTGACGACCGATGAGCTGTTCGGCTTGATGAGGCCGCCCTGTATTTCGGCTGCTAGGGCCGCGGTGTGCTCCTCAGTGCGGAGGGAGCGCTCCATATTCCCATTTACTGTGATGACGCCGCGCGGTCCGGGCATTTTGAGCTTCAAATAAGCATAGTGCAGGACTGCATTAAAGCGGGCGAAAGCAGTTCGTCCGAGCAGTGCATGACAACTGCTGCGAAAAGGGACGATGTCGAAGATCAATTATTCGCTTCGGAAGATGTCTAGAGAGTCGAATACCACTTCCAGTGTTAAGGAGCCCGTGCAGCGGGCCTCCACGCCGGGTATCACTCCTTTAAAGGTAGTGTTACTAGGCTTGATTCTTGACGGGTCGATACCCATCTTGCGGACAGTATCTTGATAGATCAAGCTGAGGCTGCTGCCGCCATCCATGAGGACTCTAGTGAGATGGTATCCGTTGATGATAGGATCGAGTACCAGGCCCGCCGAACCTCCGTGACGGATACTGGTTGGGTGGTCCCTACGATCAAACGTGATCGGACAAGCCGACCATGGGTTGAATTTCGGGGCGACGGGCTCTACGGCGTAGACGCCCCTTAATGCGCGTTTGCGCTCCCTCTTATGGATGTGGGTGACGTAGATCATGTTCATCGTTTTTACTTCGGGGGGGACTGCTTCTGTCCCCCGGTGTTCCGCGGGTGAGGCTCATCGTCATCCTCACTTTGAGGTCATGTCCCCTTATGTTCGGCATTTAATTTACCGGCCTGTTTGAAAACCCAGCAGTTTCTGTTAGTGTGGTTGGCAGGCTTGTCAGGGGTGCCGTGAATCTGGCAAGGTCTCTCTAGTATTTTGTCCAAGTTGGATGGGCCATCCCTGTTTCCTTTAAACGGCTTCTTCCGTTGACCGGGTTTGGAGCCACTGGATCCGGCGTTTACTGCCGTATCCTCTGTTTTGTTATTGCTTCGATGTTTGTTTTTGTTGCGTCGTGGCCTGCCATTGCCATCCCTGGCCTCAGAAGTGCCGGGGTCGCTGGAACTGTTGCTTCTACGAGCCAACCAGCTGTCTTCACCCGCACAAAAGCGGGTCATATATAAGTGTAGTAAGAGTTGCCATGGTCTTCGGCTTTTCCTGGCCGAGGTGTCGAGCGAGCCATTCGTCACGGACACTGTGCTTAAATGCCGCTAAGGCCTCGGCATCCAGACAGTACACGATTTGGTTCTTTTTAATTAAGAACCGATTCCATAGTTTGTGAGCTGACTCTCCGGGCTGCTGAATTATGTGACTCAGGTCATCAGCATCCGGTGGCCGGACATAAGTGCCTTGTAAGTTGGCCCGAAAAGCATCCTCTAAGTCTTCCCAACTTCCAATGGAGTTTTCTGGAAGGCTGTTCAGACAATGCCATGCTGGTCCTTTTAGCTTTAGACGGAGGTATTTAATGGCGTGGAGATCATCTCTGCGAGCCATGTGAATGTGGAGAAGAAAATCTTCAATCCATACAGCGGGATCCGTCGTTCCATCATATTGCTCGATGTTCACGGGTTTAAACCCTTCTGGAAATTGGTGCTGCATTACCTCGTCGGTAAAGCACATAGGGTGTGTGGCACCTCTGTACCAGGCGACATCACGGCGATCTAGTCTGGACCGCTCTATTGGTCAGGTCCTGACGTAAGTCGTATGTGTAGCCCGGGGCCGCTGTCTCCTTGCCCCTATGGCGAGGGGTGCGAGCTAGTGTTCGGCTTAATTGGCCGTTTTGTCCAGTCAACGTGGTGGTCGGTCCGATTGATCAGCCTGATTGTATCTTGACGATATTGGCTCAAGGGCCTTCTCGTCGAATTGCGGCAGTAGCTTACATTTTGCCTCACCTGGAAGATGGTCGGCGCTTCACTATTAAGCTCGACGAGACCCTTGATGTTTGTATGGTACGCAACGACGACAAGTCTTTTTTCGATTTTATAGAATACATGTTAAACATTTTCCAAACACATTGTACTTTTTTGTATACAACTCAGAACATTAATTATACATATTGAACATGTTTAATATATGATTAATATTGTTTACAATACTTATTTTGAACATTTTTTTTCAAATATGTGGTAACCAAATTTCAAATACATGTTCTACATTTTCCATATATATTTGGAACATTTTTTTAACATTGAACATTTTTCAAATACATGACTAACAATCTCATCAGAAAGATACATGATTAAAATTATATCAAATAATTATTTGAAATTGTTTTTAGTACGTGCTAAAAAAAATTGAAACACAGGTTGTATATATTATGAATGCTTCGAAACATTTTTCTAAAGTACGGGAATATTTGTTTTGCATTTTATAAACACTTTAAATAATTGTGAGCATATTTTTCTAAATGCGAGATAATATTTTGAATTCCATGTAAATTATTTTGATGATATGAAACAGTTTTATTGAATTATGAAAATGTTTTATTTAAAATTTTATATACATTTTTAGAAAATATCACGAATATGTTTTTGAATGGTAAAAACATTTTCTATAAGTTGACTGATGTTTTTGACAAAGAGCTAATTTTGTTATGTGTGATGAACACTTATAAAAAAGTGACTAATTTTTCTGAAATTTATGTATTAATGATTTTACAAAATGTGAAAATAATTAAAGAAGGAAAAACATTGTGCTTTGCATGTGAGGAATGACCGCATGTCGCTAATGGCTGGCCCCTACCGGATCCTCTGTACATAGCAGCAGAAAACGGTGTTTCCTTTTCTTCTTTTTTAGAATTTTTTTTGTGATTTTTTTTGAGAATTCAGTGTTTCCTAAAGGGGGGATTCCTACGCGCTTCCGAGGGCATTTCCTATTTGGCGCTGCAGCGGCACTAGCTTGGCTCGGCCCAACTACCATTTCCCCCTGTTTTGAAACTCAAAAAAACTGAGCAAGGGAAATTGTGCGCAACAAGGAATCAAACCAACGGTATTTCCATTGATAGCTAACTCCACGAACAACTACGCCACCGCCCTGACTCGTGAATTCAAACCTCATTTCCATCTTATACATACAGGAAATGCCCTCTATGTTTTCTGTGTTTTCCCCCTTTCTTTCTTTGTTTCCTGTTTTCTTTTTTTCTTAAATGCGTGAAATGTTTCCAAATAGATGATATTTTTTTCTACTAATTCTTGAACTTTTTCATTAAATCGATGAACATTTTTCAACTCGGTTAACTTTTTTCAAGTTGAATGAACTTTTTTTCAAACTCGATTAACTTTTTCTTTAAAATGAATGAACCTTTTAACATTTCTAAATCAAAAACAATTCGTCATATTCAAAAAAATAACCAAATTTTTCTAAATGTTCATCAAATTCAAAATTATTTATTCAATTTTCAAAAATTTCATCCAGTTCAAGAGATATTCATTAAATTCAAAAACTGTCTATCAAATAAAAAATTGTTCATCATTGTTAAAAATGCTCATAAAAAATAGTTCATCAAAATAAAAAAAATTGTTCATTCAAATTAAAAAGATGTTATTCTTTTAAAGTCATGAACATTTTTGAATTAAAGAATTCTTTTTGACAATTCACCATGTTTTATAAATTTTTAGAAACTTTTTCAATCCAAAATAATTTGGAACAAAAACATATAGTAAAAAATGAAAAGTAAAAACGAAAAACAAACAGAACACAAGGAGCGTCCCGTCCCGCGCATGGGCTGGCCCAAAATGGCACGTGTGCAGGGGTGTGGGGTGGGGTGGGGGGGCTGGAGGCGCCCTTTTGCAACTGGGGGCGTCGAACTCACCAAATAGCGGCACCCTCCTAACAGCGCCACCGTTCCTTCGTTTTTTTCTCCCAAACGGTGCACACCCCCTCACCACGTTGGGCCGGCTATTTCCCTTCATTTCCCTTTTTCTGAATTGCGAAAATATTTGCGCGAGTTGCGATTCGAACACAAGAGGTGCAAGTTCAGTGTTAGACGTGATAACCACCTCACAAGGAGTGATTACATACATGTTCTTCGGTCATTTCTTTTTTCTTCATTTTCTTTGAATTTTTCTTATTTCTTTGTCCTTTTTTCTTTCTTTTTCCAAATTCGCAAACTTTTTCTTCAAATCGAACTTATTCCAAAATCCACGAACTTTTTTCCAAACTCGTGATTAAAATTAGTCCACTTTCTTCATATTTGTGGTATTGTTTTCAAAATCGATGATCTTTTTCCAACTTTGAGAACTTTTTTCCAAATACGATGAACTTTTTCAAATTGAGAAGTTTTCCAAAAATGCTGAATTTTTTCAAATATATGAACTTTTTCAAAATTGTTAAACATTTTTTCAATTCAGTGCACCTTTTATAACTTTTTATCTGTTTTTCTAAAATCCATCAACATTTTCTAATTCACTATTTGTTTTCCAAATTTCCAACTGAAAATTGATTTTAAAAGAATCTCTTTTTTTAAGTTAACGGCTGACCGGTATACTGGTCAAGCATCGCCCAGTGAACCGTTGACCGACGGAAAAAATAAGAAACAAATGAAAACTGCTTTTTTTAGACAAACAAATGAAAACTGCTGTTAGCGAGCAGCTGAGCCAGGATCGAACTAAGCTGGGCCACAGCCCACGCCGGCTCACGTTCCTGGCGCTGAAGGCACCAGCCGAAAACCATATTTGACGCGTGCTGCGCCAATTAGTCGGGACATAGCACATGGGAGCCTATGAGTGGGCTGGCCCGTTTTTCCTGTTACTTTTCCTTTTTCAAATGTTGAGATGTTTTTAAAAGTTACCATTTTAAAAAGTTTGAAAAATTATGTTGTTTTCAAGTTTTGTGCAGAAATTTCACGTATTCAGGAATTTAATGTTTTTAGATTTTTGCAAAAAACAAAAATTCAGAAAATATTTGAATTTTAAAACCTTTCACATTTCTATATTTCTTTGAAAATTAGAAAAACGTTTGGGAATTACAAAAAAAGGTTCTTGTTTTGAAAATATGTTCACAAACTCATAAAAATCATGGACTCAAAACTTTTATCAAATTCAAACAAAATTCTGGTTTTTGAAATGTTGTTCCTAATTGCGAAAAATATTTTTTATTTTTTATTTAACTATTTAAGAATATGTACAAAAATTAAAAATGTTTTCTTTTCAAAAAATATTAATTTTAGAAAGTCTCATTCCGAATTTTAAAAATGTTTGAATCTGACGTATAGTTCTTATACGTTGTGCTATGCATTTAGACACCAAAGCTTCGATCCCTCACATGCACATGATTCTTTTTGGGAATTTTGCAATATTTGTGTGCTAATGGGTCAGCCCAAGTGGGTGAGCCTCTGCGCTGCACGTGATGGGTGATATGTTTGCGCTCGTCACACCGTTGTTTAGACAAGATAAATCCTGACATTTCTGAGAATATCACTCCGATGTGTACACTGGTGACTGGTGAATGCGGGAGATTGTTTAGACAAGATAAATCCTGACATTTCTGAGAATATCACTCCGATGTGTACACTGGTGACTGGTGAATGCGGGAGATCGTGAAATCCTTTGTCTAATGTGTTTCTGTGGAAAAGGGATTGAACATGAACAAATATCAATGTAAAGAAGGAAATACAAATGTTTGATGAAATTCTTTGTCTAATGTGTTTCTGCGGAGAAGGGACTAGAACATGAACAAATATCAACATAAAGAAGGAAGTACAAATGTTTGATGAAACAGGCAAGTCAACAAGAGGCACATGGATCAACTCAAAGCGCATGATGGCGCACGATACGAGCGCGCCTGCTCGTACCGCTGATCGTACCCCACGCCACCGACTCCAGAAGGTCCACCTTACCAAATTCACTAAAGGGGTCGATATTACAATCTCAACAAGGAGATCACCATTGGCAAAACAAAGAACCAGAACCCATCATCCAACCCTAGCCGCTGCCATTTGCCATCTAACCACCATAGCACCCGCCATCTTCATCATCGTAGCCATTTTCTCCTAGTTAGCCATACTTGTAATTGGTGTATCGCACCCTATAACTATTATAAGACGTATAATCAATCCATCAATTATATTAATGTTATCTTCAATGTGTTAACTTTGCGATCTAGTTGCCATGTGTGAGTAATTCGGTAGGGCAATAGGTTAAAGCAAGTTCTTGCAATCCTATGTATTTGTGCACAAGTCGTTGGAATTGAATTTGCGTAATTAACATTATTTGTATGAATTTCATGGGAGTTTTCTTTTGTATTCTTCTTGTTCTAAGACCCTACAGGTATCCATCATCGTATAGATCGATCGGGGAGGAGGTAAGAAGCGAGGATGCCTGGAACACGATTCTGAACACCAGTGACATAAAGTTTTAGTACGGTAGCGGAAAGCAATTCCTTAGGGGACAAATGAGGTGTTGTTACTAAATACCCAATGATTTTGTCTGAATAATTATTCTTAATAATTGAGGTAACCTGCATGACAGTAAGAGTCATTGATTGGACAATTGACTCTTGATGTAGGTCATGACTAATCAATATGTACTTTGGGCAGATCCCTCACTTGATCGCGTCACAAACTCATCGAAATGGTTGTCTTCTAGAGCTATGTTTATTATCTCAAGCACAAATATAAGGTTCTGAGAGTAAGAACCTCATACCCACGTATATATTAATATTAATGTTCTCATCCCTAATGTTCTTAAGATCCAATTTGTAAAAACTGGAACATAACTCATTAGCAATAACTTGTCAGCTCATTTGTTGTAGTTCATATCCTCTCGTGGGTTTGATAAACCAATGTCACTCCTTGGGGAAAAGGAACGAGGATCTTCTTCCAGCCAAAATGGATCACAAGGGGTATCAACACACGTCTGTAGGACGCAGTGCATGGCAGAGAGGTGTCCCTTTGTCCTCACTCATGCGTACTCGGGATCAATTTCCTAGTCGATCATGCATTTTCAAATTGCTCCAAGCCAAACATGCTAAAGTTTGAGGTACCGTTTGGATGGGCTCCCAGAAAAGAAGGTGCACCTGGTTGATATGAGTAGTATATCATTCCTACCGAGCCGCGATATGACATACACCCCCTCGAAGGAACCGATATCCTACTCGGCCCAGTAGGAATGTTCCCTCATGGCACACGTCTGTGCGCACCAGTGTCAACATCCACATGTGCCCCATATGTGCATCACTATCCCGCACATACTCGTGTAACCGTGAAGGTCATTGGCTCTGATACCAAATTTAATGCCCTGTCCGTCGGTGTCAAAACCGGCAGATCTCGGGTAGGGGGTCCCAAGTTGTGGATCTGAGATTGATGGGTAACAGGAGACAGGGGACACGATGTTTACCCAGGTTCGGTCCCTCTTAATGGAGATAATACCCTACTTCCTGCTTGATAGATCTTGATGAATATAGAGATTAGAAGAGTTGATCTACCTCGAGATCATATATTGTGGTCTAAAACCTAAGGGTATGATGAATAATATCATAATCCTCTATCGACTAGCCTGGCCTCGGCTTATATAATGTACCAGAGGCCTAGGATAGCAAGAGTCCTAGTCAAATACGTCGGTGGAGAGGAGTCCTTGTCTTGATCACCAAGTCTTGTGGAATCTTCCTCATGTATGTCATCGGTTGTCCAAACTAGCCCATGAGTAAACGGCCATGGGGGTCCTCGGCCCAATCCAACTGATTGGGAGACGACATGGTGAGTACCCCCTAGTCCAGGACACCGTCAGTAGCACCCTGAACCGGTCTTCAAGTTGGGGACGCTCCTCGGTTCTTCCGAACTGTTCTTCGTCTTCGATCGTCGGTCTTGAAAACGGGTTCAACAAATCTTCCCATCTTCTATCTTGAGGATTGCCGAGCTAAATCTGAAGAGTTTATACGTCGGATATCCGAGGAGCCCTTTAAGTCTTCGACCTTTATCACTGCCTTGTTATTTTTATGCCACACCTCGGGTTTGAAGTGTTTCCTGTGCGGCTGTGTCCTCTCGCGACCGAGCTCCAACGCTGGTTTGTATTCGAGTTGTCTTTTGGCAGCCGAGCTCCAATGTCAAACTGTATCCGAGCTCTAACGCCGTACTATTATCCGAGCTCCAACGCCGGACTATATCCGAGGTGTCATAAATTACCTCATTCTTGGAAAAATTTGAAGGAATTCGACGAGTAAATAGCATAAAACTACTAGTTTATAGGCTTTGGTTCCAAAAAACTACCACTTTTTAATTTTTCTCAGATAACTACCAAATGGGTGGTCGACTGTTTCAAAAAAACCCAAATCGCCGGGGTGCTTATCAACTGATCACGATTATGACAGGCCAGGTCCACACCTAAACAAAGCGTTAGTTTGACTGTTAGTTTGACCGTTAACTGACATGTGGGGCCCACATGTCAGTGTCTCTTCTTATCTTCCTCTTCTCCTCTCTGCCTCCCTTCTCCTCCACTCTCCCTGCTCGTCAAGAACAGCACAGAACCGCCATGGCCGCCGACCACACTCCACGCTGCCGTCCTGTGCCACGTCCGGCCGCCGCCCTATGCCACTTCGAGCCCCACTCTGCTGCGGTTGATGGTAGGAGCTCGCCGGACCTCCTGGTGGCAAGGTGGAGACGAGGAGGCATACCAGAGGCTGGCGACCCTGCCGCGCGCGCCGTCTGGAGTCTCCGCCGCGCGCCATGGGGCTTCGGCAGGGGTCGCCACGCTGCCGCGCGCCATCGGGAGGCGCTGAGGGCCGCCGCGCCGTCCGCCATGGAGCTCCCCTCGGGTCACCGCGCCGTCGCCCGCCATCTGGACCTGCTGGGGGTCGCCGCCCGTCATGGGGTCACCACAGCTCGCCGCTCGCCATGGGGTCACCACGGCTCGCCGCCCGCCATGGGAGCCGGCGCAGAGAGGCGGCCACCGGCACTGCGGCGTCGTGCAGCACAGGTCGGTGGGGGCGTAGATAGGCAGGGAGAGAAGGAGGTGAGGCGAAGGAGCGACCAGGGTTGAGCCCCGGTGATCACCGGCGGTGGGCGCCGAGCAGCTCGCCGGCCGGAGGAGGTGACGTCGCGAGGAGTAGCGCCATGGCTGCCCTGATCTGGAGCAAGGACCTGATTGCTTTTTGCAAAGAAATGCAAGGACCTGATTGCTTTTTGCAAAGAAATGCAAGGACCTGATTGCTTTTTTAAATTTGTGTGAGGCCCACCCCTAACGGTCAAACAAACGGTCAAACAATCAGAGCTCTTACGCGCGGGGCCGACCTGTCATAATCGTGATCAATTGCTAAGCACCCGGCGATTTGGGTTTTTTGAAACAGCCGACCGCGCGTTCGGTAGCTTTCTGAGAAAAATTAAAAAGTGGTAGTTTTTTGGAACCAAAGCCTGTAAACTAGTAGTTTTATGCTATTTACTCGAATTCGACCGATCTTAAAGCCGGAAATGCCCTCTATGGAGCCAGCCACTTGCGTCCCAACTATATGGCGAATTGCTTCCGAGGTGGTGCACCAACTCGGTCGTGGGCTGATTGTTTGCAGATTTTATTTTTGATGCGTGTAAATTTATTTACTGACGAGATATATAGCCAGTAGCCCTCAAGGCGTGTGTCGGCCTAAAATCCAAGATGCACATTAGAGGAGATAATGATCGGCGGACGGGCCCTTGGGAGAGGATTTTGAGAAGTTGTCGTAATATATTAGCTTGATGCCGGATAAGTCCCAGTTGGTACCTATTGTTGTCCGAAGACGCGTTTGCCCGTAGTTCGGTCAAGGCGAACACTGAGCACTTTGAATTTTCTGCATTGAATAGGCAATGCAGTAGCCCCAGAGACACTGGTCGGGTGGCAACACCAGATTAGGGGATCGATGTGCCCCTTCAATATTAGTAAATGATAAGCCCGAAGCCTAGTAGCCCCGGAGCCTTAATGCGGGAACGGGTGGCCGAATTAAGGATCGATATCCAGAGTAAAATCACAAATTATGTGTAGTGATTCTATGTATCCAAGTACTCTACATCATTAATGCTCGGATCCGCATTGTACAAAACTTTGTTGACCGACCATTGGTTTCAACCTCCTCGGCCAGTAGCCGGCGAGTGTTTGTCCTACTTTATAAAGCCTTTGTAAGGGAAAAGATTTACGGCAAACAAGGCAATCCGGTCATATCGTTTTAAAAACAAAGGTATGCAGATAGATATGCTATCACTAGTAGAAAAAGGACCTAATGTGAGACACATTAGTCCCGGTTTGATTTTGGCCCGGTACTAATGGTACTATTAGTGCCGGTTCGAATGGCTATGCATTAATGCCGGTTCGTGTTGAACCTTTAGTACCGGTTCGTGCCACGAACCGGTACTAAAGGGGTGATGGCAGGCTGGCGTCAGGCCAGGGCCCCACGATCACCTTTAGTACCGGTTC
>NC_057802.1:617196421-617217035 GCF_018294505.1 Triticum aestivum | reverse complement strand
TACTAAAGGGCTAACCTGTAGTACCGGTTCATGCCATGAACCGGGACTAAAGGGGTTTGACCTATAGTCCCGGTTGGAGACACAAACCGGGACTATAGGGCAATTTTCAAACTCTAACCCCCCCCCCCTCGTGTATCGCCATTTCAGTTTTGAAAAAATCAAAAGAAAATGATAAAAACTTCAAAAAATAAAATCCTTTTAGAGGTAGTTATAGTACTACATCTACTAGTTACGAAAATTTGAAAACTTCAATTTGGACATGTTTTGCAAAAAGTGTGGGAAAAATGTAAAACGGCTATAACTTTTGCATACGATGTCAGAAAAAACGTATAATATATCAAAAAATTCAGCACGAAAATCCGCATCCGATTTTGACGGCCTATGGCCTGTTTGCAATTTTTTAGAATCCTCAAATTCCAAAAGGAAAGAAAGATATGCTCAAATTTCAGTTTTTTGGTTAAATCTGGTCAAACTATGGTCAAACTACTTATTCAAGAAGTATTGATGTTACTACATAATTATTCAAGGATATTAGTGTTACTAAATAATTATTTCAATTTTTTGAATTTTGGTCAAATCTGGTCAAACTGTGGTCAAACTTATTCAAGAAATAGTGTTACTAAATAATTACTGTTTTTTAGAATAATAGTTTCAAACTCAAACGGTGAAACGTGTGACCTAATGCTCAAGCTAAACTGTTGAGGGTTAATAGGATTGATAGCTTACATTTGTCAGGAAAACAACAAGTGCAGACTTGCAAAGTAGAGGGAATAGAACTCCGAAGTTAAGCGTGCTCGGGCTGGGGGAGTGAGAGGATGGGTGACCGGCCGGGAAGTTAGACGATTTGGAATGAGTGATCCACACTTGAGTAGTTAAGGGGGGTGATTAGAGACTAAATCATCAAATAATTGAGAAAATTGAAAATCGAAAAAAAAGTTCAAATTTTTTTTCCAAAATTTTCAGAAAAAAATTTAAAAAAAATACCCTTAGTACCGGTTGGTAACACCAACGGTACTAAAGGTCCCCCATACCACGGCGCGAGCTCACGCCACGTGGTGGGCCTTTAGTGGCGGTTCGTGCCGAACCGGTACTAAAGGGGGGGCCTTTAGTCTCCACTCTTTAGTGTCGGTTGCAGAACCGGCACTAAAGGCCCTTACGAACCGGTGATAAAGCTTCGTTTTCTACTAGTGTATAATGCTATTAAACGATCTTCCAAAGAAAATAGTCCCGTTATCGGTTCCTTTCTTTGGGTTGTCATACTGATCATGATCATGAAACCTCACCTCCGATCAATGTGGGAGGAAAATACTGAGGATGTAGTTTGGGGACAATGCCCGAACTTATGTGGTCTTTAGTGAACCTATGGGGTACCTTGGTTTTGGTGGGTTCGGCTGTAGTCTCAGCCCCCGTTAATATTGCCAATGCTTTAAAGGCGTCTGGCGTTGCACTACTAGGGGATTTTGCTCTTTTGTACATACAGTTTTTCAAGCCTCCTCTAGTTCTTCTACTTCTTATTCTAGTTGGTCCTTATTGACTAATTAGAACTTAGCTAATCCTCTTGTCCTCATAATCAGAAGCCCAGTGTGGTTCTAATCTCCTCCCTCTAATTCTCTGGCGATGATTAGCTCTAGACAGCGAAGAGCCGTCAGATCGTGAAGGATGTACGCTTGCAACCAAGTAGAGAGGCCGTGCTTTTGGTCTTTGGTTCGAGGGATTGTTCATCGGTGGTTCGAGGGACTCCAATTACGATCTACCCTGACACTTTCTTCTTTCGCTGCAACTTGATGATCGTAATGATCGTGATCCCAACCCGTTATGCATCTTTATATTGATCTTGGATGATCGTAGGTGTGATTTTTTATTTTTGTTTTCTACTACGTTTCCCAACACCTGGGCCTAGTCGCTTAGAGCCAATTGCTCTCAATTCAATGGTTAGACGGGAACGCAAATACCACGTAGGTACATTAGTTCGTTTCGGTTGATCGGCGATCCATCTTAGATGCGAAATGCCGATCAGTTAGGTCAGCAACATGCAGGCGTTAGGCATGCAGCTGAACCCATTTGTGCCCTACCGCTCATCCCCTTTGTTCTCATTTGGTACAAGCTACAAAATCATACTTAGTTGGGTAGTGATTTACAACGGCCGGCCCGCCTAAGCGTTCGGCCGCACGTTTGCCATTGGATCGAGTGGCATCCAACTATCCAGCTCGCGCCGTGTGCCCCCCTAGACCAACAACGCTTCTCGACCCGCTCCCTTATCCTTTTCGTGTCTCATCCCTTAAGCTGGCTCCCCTCCTCTCCTCTCTCTCCATGAACGGCGTGGTCTCGGCTGATTCCGCCCTCTCCTGTCTCTCTCCACCTCCAGACCCATATTTGTGGCGCAGTCTCCATGGAAGCTTAATGTTGCTCCCGACATCTATCGACGTTGGAAACGGCGAGCACCAGTGTTGGAAACATGCACCACTAAAGGTTGTGGTGCCGCTACCGGCAAAGGGCAGAGGAGCTACGACGACAGTGACAACGAACTACATGTTTTTGCTGAAACCGGCGAATGTTTGTGCTCCAACCGATGATCGGTGAAGCTGCTATCGGCATCATTTTTTGCTACAATCATTCATGGTTAGCTACGACCCCGCGATGCCGGCGACATTTTTTTTTTGTGATTTTTCATTGTTTTTGGCTAGCATTGGAGATTTTTTTTTCTACATCCATTAACGACTTAGCCGTGTCGGATTTTTGCTACTACCGTCAACAGTTTTTGCTACATCCATTCTTCATGACTTTTGGCGAGCTAAAACTGGCTTGCGGCAGGCTCCAACATCGATCAACATGGCATGACGATGACCACACGATGCTATAACCATACAGTCGGGGAGCCACAACCGCAACTCGTTTTGGCTGGACCCAGGTGAGCGCAGGGAGCGCGACGGTCACCAGGTGAGCGCGGCCAGCGAGATGAGAACCATGGTCACCATTGCGTGTGCGGCCAGCCAGACAAGCGCCATGGTCACCATTGCGTGTGCGGCCAGCGAGACAAGCGTCATGGTCACCACAGCGAGCGCGGCCATCGAAATGAGCGCTATGGTCACCATTGCGTGTGCAGCCAGCGAGACAAGCGCCATGGTCACCACGGCGAGGTCATTGGGTCTGGGGTCGTCGGGCGGTAACGAGTTGTGTATGCGGCAGCACGTGGGAGAACAAACGAAGAATCATGGGGGAGAAAGAATATGATGCACGCGCTAAATCCAACGGCTGTCTACAATTGCATTGGGCGGTTGCGTGGCGACCGGCCCAAATTAGGGATGGTCGGCCGGCGCCTAGTGCGCTCCTATTTAGTTTACCAACTTAAACCTAGAATAATTATGTAAGCGCCCTAGTGATTGATATACACGTTTTCTAATTATTTTTCTCGCATCGCTTAGCGCCCTACCGCATGGGGTGCGACCGTGCGACTCCCATGGAGCCCAGCGTCATCGACTCCCATGGGGTACGAATCGTGTGCCACCCCCACTGTGGCCTCCATCCGCCCATGGCCTCTCCTTCTCCCCGTGGGAAGCGCGGCCCGGTTCATCCTGCAGGCCCCACACGCGCGCACCCCGCGCGCTCTTCGACATTCCCGGCCGGCTAAATCAGGATATAAGCTGCATGCAGCATGCGTGTGCGTGGGGGCAAGAGGAGCAGGAGAGGGCGACGTGCGGGTGACGGGCGAGGGAGGTCGTGGCCGCGGCGCTGACGGAGGTCGTCGGTAGGATCGAGTTGGCTGCGGCGGCAAGATGTCGATGTCGGGGGCGGACTTCAACGGCGTGGGCGAGGACCCCAGGATCTTCCGCAACATCTGCCGCGACCGTACGCACCCAGCGCCTCTCTCCTGTGCTGTGCCCTCTCCTTCCTTCTCGCGCCATTAATGGCTTTCTCCACAGGGATACTCAAGGATATGCTGAAGCCGGACAAGGACAAGGAGAACAAGAGCGCGTGGAAGGTACATCCTCAGTTCCCACAGCGATACACTCAACGATCCTCTCTGAACTGCTCATAACCGCTGACGTTTCATTATTCAACAAGATGTTTGTGCGATTCTTCCGGAGTAATGTGATGATAATGGCAACTGTTTGGGGATCTGAAGATCAGTTTAAGCTCCTCTTAATCAGTTACAGGGTTATTACCTGTCAGGCAAAAAGAATAAAACGTAACATCGTTTAGCACGCCTTCTGTGCAGGTTCTTATCATGGATAAATTTACGGTGAGGATCATGGGTTATGCTTGCAAGATGGCAGAAATCACCGATGCAGGGGTTTCGTGTAAGTTGCTCAAACCTGGATATATGATCGTTTAGCAGAAAGCATAAGGTGGTGGATATCAAAAGTGTCCTTCTCAACTCTGATCTCATATGAGCTCGGTATGAACAGTAAAATCCGTAACAAATGGGAAAAAAATAAAAAATTCTGAATTTATTTGGCAAACTTTGACAAATGTTTTGAATGCTTGGAAAGTTTCATCATTGAATGACATTTGTAGAAGACGTGGCAAACAAATCAAATGTCATGTTTGGTTCAGAAAAAATTCAGAATTTTTTCTCATTTTTTCCGATTTTACTGTACACCGAGCACACGTATGAGCTCGAACTCAGATAATCCGCATCCAGTGGATACAATGTTGTTTTATTTCAAGGGTACCCTTTAGGAAGTCCTCAATTCAGCCAACATTGCTCCCATAAATCTGCTTGATTGGCATTATGGCCAAGTAAGCTAGTTAAGTGACCTGACTGTCGTCCTATCCTGCAGTGGTGGAAGATTTGTTCAAGCGAAGGGAGCCGATGCCTTCAATGGATGTGATCTACTTTGTACAACCACTGAAAGAAAAGTAATGACTTTCTAACTTTCTCTTTCTGAAGCACCACATCATAATTGCAAATACATATACTTGTAGTTTTGGTCCATTATTTGATTTTTCTAGTGATTCTGATGTTTCAAGATTTATAAGCATCCCAACCCAAAATCATAGGACTGCATTCCTACCTTGTTTAATACTACTCCCTCCGTCCCATAATATAATAGCGTTTTTTACACTACACTAGTGTTAAAATCGCTCTTATATTACGGATCAGAGGGAGTAAGTTTTTGCTGGTCCATCTTCCTTATTTTGGGAGCTCTTTTGCTAGTTCATGACAGATGTATATTCTCCTTAGATAATCCTCTGATATGAAAGCTTGGTGATCTGCAGTGTCATAATGCTTCTATCCGACATGTCTGGGAGATGTCCACTGTACAGGAAGTATGTTGAGCCAAGATTTCAATTCACAGCTGGAATGTCATTTGCAGAAGCTTCATATGAAACAGACTTCGACATACACGTTAAAGGTTTTACTTTCAACTTTTAGGGCATACATCTTCTTCAGCTCACCAATTCCCAAGGAGCTGGTGACTTACATTAAGAACGACAGCAGTGTGATACCACGCATTGGTGCACTAAGAGAGGTTAATGTTTTAATACCTTTGGATGTTATATTCTTTGGCAATAGGGTTTCTAATGTTGTGGTTCTATTAATTGCAGATGAATTTGGAGTTTTTTGCTATTGACATGCAGGTACCCATAAGCTTCGTTCTATATGACCTCATTGCTTTCTATGGTTGATTGCTGCCTAAGACATTGTTATGTTTTTCTTTTGTTCTTGTCAAGTATAGAAGTTCGAGTCAATTGTAATATAGGCAGTGGCCATATTAAGGAGTAGCTCTAGGTCAACATATAAATTTAATATTGACTGAATTCACACACTGAAGGGTAATTTAGCTGGTCCATCCTTGAATCGAAAGTTTGATAGCTTTGGTGGGAATATTCGTGAATTCATTTGAAGTTGAAAGCATTACAAATGAGGTCTGCTGGATATGTTGAATGGACTTGTATTTGCATGCCATTCTGACTTTTTTTCTTCTAATTTCATATTTGGTGTCTAATTCGTTACTTGATGTTAGAAACATTAGTTTTGATGATGATGGGCGGCATATCTGTAGGGGTTTGTAACTGACCATGACATGGCACTGACCGACTTATATGGTGCAAATGACCATAATTCAAAAAAATTCAACGACACCATAAGCACTATGGCTTGCCGCATAGCTACCACATTTGCATCGTTGAAGGTATGTCAAGGAACTTCATTTGCATTGATCTATTAATGCACTCTGTGCTAATTAGTAGAACAACTTATATATTCGTATGCTGGGTTCTTAAGTTACTGCGTCATTTCATAAAAGGTAACTCGGTCCAAAATCATTAGAAAACTGCTTAATTTCAGCATCCATCGATACCTTTCCAACTTATATTTTTTTAGTGCAGCACATATAGTGATTATTGCTGATGATATTGACACGGTTACTAGTGGGACCGTGTAACTTCTGATATGTGCTCAATGTTTGAAAGAAGTTGGTGGCACTTCATGTTTTTTTTCTTTCCAATTTTGCACTCCCATTTTCCCAGGTCACAAAATACCCAACCTGAATATCCCTCCTCTCGAACCCACACAAAAGTGATAAAGAAATGACATGGTTGTGTTTATAAAGTTCACAAAACAAATATCTCAACTGGAATACCAGGGCTTGATTATTGTTAACTAGTCTCTTAAAACGTCTTCCTGTGACCGGATATTTGACAACTGACCATTTTACTATATAGACTATCACACTATTTACTGGTGACCTACAGGCTACAGTTTTGAACATCTCCTATCCTAGCTATCAATGGAGTCTTCTTGATCTTTATCCTTGTTTTGTCTTGTGTGGTCAATGGACTATAACATCGTTTGCAAACACAGAAGCTAATCTAGTGCTTACAGGAATTTCCTACCGTGCGGTATCGAGCACCTAAAAGTGCAAACCCATCAACAGCACCAAAATTTGACATGGTTCCAAAATGGCTGGCTAACGCTACTTGGGAAATCGTGTCAAAATATAAGTCCACAATTCCAGAATTTCCCCAGAAGGAGACATGTGAATTGCTTATTCTGGACAGACCTATAGATCAGGTGCTAAAGCATAATTTACATCTTTCATTGGAAGGGATTATGTATTTGTTTATTTTGTAAGTACAGCAAAGAATTGTTTCATGTAACTTACAACAATTTAATATGATTGCGAAGATAGCACCTGTTATTCATGAATGGACCTATGATGCAATGTGCCATGATCTACTCGAAATGGACGGCAACAAATACATATATGAGGTACTTTTTGATATAACATTATGTACTAGACACATATTATCTTCACTTTCCCTATTCTTTGATTTACTTTTCTGTTGGAAGGTATCAAAAGGGGATTCAGAACCTGAAAAGAAGGAAGCTTTATTGGAGGATCAAGATCCTCTCTGGATAGAGCTTCGCCATACTCACATAGCTGATGTGAGTCTTGTTGGTATTTAAGATTGTTGAGCTATATTTGGTCTATGCTTTATAACACTAACATGAATGCCAGGCCAGTGAGAGGTTGTATGAGAAGATGAATACCTTTGTATCAAAGAATAAAGCAGCACAACTTCATTCAAGGTGCTTGATATTTCTTTGCTCTGTAAGAAATAAAACTGTAAATGTTTTAACATAGAGTGGAGTGCACTATGGTATGGTAGCAGATGCTTGTGCATTGGTGTTTTTTTTTACCATTCTAGATTGTTATTTATTTGGAAAATTACCATTCTATTCTACATTTCTAGATTGCTGATGCAATCATGCTATAACTTACCTTTTGTGTGTCCATTGCGTTGGTTATTTATCGTCAACATAGTTAGTTGTTGAACTGCCATATTTTGATGTATATCTTACTATGATATACCATTCTTGTCTGAGCAACTGATTTTATTTGGAATCTTGAAGACTAGTACAGAAATCCTTTGAGATGAAAAACTATGTAACTTATAGTTTGTATTTTGATATAGAGGTATATCAAATGTTGATCAGTAGATTTTTTTTTTCCTGGTGAATGTATGGCCTAACATATGCATAATTAATTTTAAAAAGTGTACATGCTTACATATTTCCGTTCTCAATTAGAGATGGTGGTGAAATCTCAACCACAGATCTGCAAAGGATTGTTCAAGCTTTGCCACAGTACGGTGAGCAAGTTGATAAATTGACCCTCCACATAGATGTAAGTGCTTGTTTACGTATCATTTTCCTTGCAATTGTTACGTTTTTCTAATTTTGTTTATCTTTACAACGCATAATTTACTATTTTCTTTACTTAAAGAAATGGCTATGAAAATGAAAACGAGATGTTATATTATTATAGTTAAAATACGATACTCTGCTGAATGCAAGTTAAATGGGCCACTCGAATAAGGTTCTTAGTTCTATTGTGTAGTATATTAAATAAAATATTCCTTTAATAGGCCTGATTTCTAACTTCAAAGCGATAAAAGTTCTACTACTTTTGTTTGAGCTCTTCTGCTCTTGCTCAGATTGCAGGAAAAATCAACAGGTGCATCAGGGAGTACGGGCTCCGTGACCTTGGGCAGTTGGAGCAGGATCTGGTTTTTGGAGATGCAGGAGCAAAGGAGGTGATCAATATGCTCAGGTCAAAGCAGGTTTGTAAAGCGTTATGCTTGACTTTATCAGTACAGTGTTATGCTTGGTATGACATGTTTGTTCTATTGCCCAGAATTTGAGTGAAGAAAACAAATTGAGACTGTTGATTATATATGCAATTGTATGTCCCGACAAGTTTGAAGGTGACAAAGGGGACAAGTTGATGCAGGTACTTCACGTTAAATTTTGCATTGCTGGAGTTATGGCTTATGAGTGGTGTAGTAGTCTCGAACTACGAAGGAGAGTTGTGTGTCATTTCATTAAGAAGGAAAAAATGAACAATGAGAGACCAGCAGGCCAACTCGCAGAGATGATGAATTACAGACTCGCCGTGAACAAAAGAAACTCTACCAAACACACCCCGCGAGGGATAACTGAGCTGACGAGTAGCTCGTAGAGGGCTGAAGCACCAGAAGTAACTCCCTGTAACACTAACTAAATACACGGCCAAGCACCCCCACCACAGTACTGGAGGGGTCGCCGAACACGCTCCCATGAAACAAGAAAATTACCTCCATTAACTTGATCACGACTTTTCCATAGAAACCCCCTTCTTCTCTTATCTATAGCTTTGATCACCCACTTAGGTAGGTCCAAGGTAAACATTAGGTAAGGTGCAAAAATTATGCAGAAGGTACACAAAAACAAATGAAGTAAACCTCTTATTTTGTTAGTTAGAAGCATCAAAGCATAGTATTCACTAGTGAGAAGTGACTTATAAGATGGCTTCACCTAACCCAGCTTTAAGCCATCTTTTTTCTTGCTACGTACGGAAAAACCAATAAGCCAACTTGAGAAAAAATTTGTTATTCATGTTTGCGTGATATGGTGAGCTAATTTATCGACTTTGCAGCTAGCGAAACTTCCATCAGATGATATGAAGGCCATAAACAGCTTAAGATATTTGGTTAGTTCAGATGCAAAAAAGGATGCACGGGCTGGCGGTTTCTCTCTCAAATTTGATGCCCAAAAGGTGAAGTCATGGTTTCAGCTAAAATTTATAGCTTGTTCCCTTGAACTGACATGGTTTTAATTTCCACACCAGAAAAAAAATACTGGTGTTCGGACAGAGCGGCAGGATGGTGAGGAAGGCTGGGCGTTATCACGTTTTTTCCCACTTATAGAGGCACGTGATAGTAATATACTACTAGTAAAGTTCCCTTTAACGAAATATCTTCTTATCTATTTTATTCCATGTGCTTTATGCAGTCAATAATTATCTCATGTGATGCCGCAATTAACATTTGCTAGAAGCAAAATAAAGACAGTTCCAAATTTAAGTGGCCTTTAAGATGTGGTCTTCATTCTCTTGATCAAATAAGTCTCAGAACAAACTGAACTAGACAAATGTAGTACAACTAATTTTGATAGAATGGTTGTTGGATACGAGTGTTGTTATGTCCATTTGTGATTCAAAATAGTAAATGACTGAAGGTCCATGGTTTTCCAATAGGAGCTGGTCGAGAAACTGAGCAAAGGTGAATTACCTCTAAACGAATACCCATCTTTAAGTGAATCAAGTTCTACTTCTCAAGGGACCGCGGAAGGTGCATCGGCGCCAAAACCAGCACAAAATCCACAGCCCATGTCCAGGAGATCACGGCGCACACCACAGTGGGCTAAGGGTCGTAACTCTGATGATAGTCAATCAAGGTATTCACTGAAGATAGCTTTCCATCTGAACCCTTGGGATGTACAAAATTTTCGAAGCGATCACATATTTTATTTGCTCTGATCGTTTCCACACGATCTAGCTGCTTCCTTATCATGACCATATATTTGATTTGCAGCGACTCTTCCGTGTTGAGACATGCATCAGGTGATTTCAAGAGGCTAGGGAACCGAATATTTGTCTTCATGATTGGTGGAGCAACCCGATCTGAAGTATGTCCTTTAGATGATCTATTAACTCTCATTCATACTACATAAATTCTATGTTCTCATCGATCTTATATTTCAATGGAGTAGCTAAGGGTGGCGCACAAGCTAACCATGAAGTTGAAGAGAGAAATCGTCCTCGGGTCCTCTAGCATCGATAATCCTCCACAGTTTATTTCGGTAAGCCTTTTCTGTGTAGTCCTATAATGTCTCATAGTTCTGCAACCTTTTCACCAAATCCTACGGCTCAATACAAATAGAGCTACATGAGCAAATATCCAGAATGCTAACTCACGGCTTCCAGAACGTAGAATAAACTCCTGGTGCACATAATGATAAAATGTACTCACTCGTTGAATCTGTAAATGCAGAAGCTGAAGGCGCTAGGACCATCCTAGGAGCGATGTCGCCGGTTCTCGCAGACAAGCGATTGTGGAGTACCCATACTAGTAGCTTACACAACATTTTTTGCCCTTGTTTTCCACTCTACCAAGAGTGCGAGCCGTGCCGATATGTTGTAAAGTGTGGGGCATGTATATGCCATTCTATTTTCTAGGGAAAAAGGATGCAATTTTGATTCTCCTGTCACACTTGAGATCTATTGGTTCTAACACCATTTGTTCATTTTGCAAATTTATATCAAATTTGCCAAAGTTGAGACTAAGATGGAAAAGAAATCGAAAGAACTAGCAGCACCAGGAAAATCGAAGGCCTACACTCCTAATGAAATAATTTTGCAAGCAAGCATGCCACCATAATTTTTGAGGTTGCATTCCTTTTGCCATCAACAACCTCTTCTTTGTTAGGGATGTGCTTAATTCTTATTTTTAGGAAGGAGGTTGTGGTCTGACCTTAATGTTATAATAATCCGAGGCACATAGTCGATCCACCAAAGCACAAGCAATCACACAAGCCACGACCAAGAATTGTTAATGAATATCACCTACATGGCAACAGTGCCGGGGCCTGACTATGGACGCTCTTCCCGATACCAACGCTACAATACAGTAGCCCAGTCGCCGGCACACGCCGCCGGCTCCCCCTGCATGCCTGTGCTATTATGTTGGAATATGTTACATCGTGTATCTACTCCCACATTATACAAGAGGTCATATAAGAGTCCTACTAGGACACTGCAACATACCATGTCTACACACCGTACGGCTGAAGTCCAACTGTAACCTATCTTCCAATAAACTCCACCTTGGCGAATATACCCCAACAATTTCGATTCATCCACGCATCGAACCTCCATGTACATTCGACTTGAGATTTTACCATGAATACCGTTGCTGCTTCCAGACTCCATGTGACTAAACTTGCAACTGTAGTCCCTTCTTGTCTTCTTCACTAGGGGCGGAGCCAGGATTTTGGCATGGGGGCGCGGGCCGGAGGCGGGGGGGGATGGGGAGAGATCACCATGAAGCCAGAAATACTTTGCCTCGCAAACTACCGGATTTTTCTATATCACTCGCATTTAACTTTTGCCTGAACACACATAACATACATGCACCCGGGGCATGTCTAGTTATAGCTAATACTGCTGAACAATTTCACATATGTTGTCTGATAATGAAACCACTCCAAAGTATGCCATAAAAAACCCAAAAAAATCCATAAAGTACCTTGCTACAAAACATCATCATATGTATGTTTAAGTTGTACGAACGTGACCATAATTGTATAACTAAATTGCTTGATTTAGCTTGCACTCATACAGTTTTTATGGAAAACCATCACTACTTGGGACAATAGCTACGATCGTGGAGACATACTTACACATATATAATCAATTCATGTTGTATTAGAAAAAAAAAAGTTATCAACATCACCGAAATAAATCCCTAGAGTATCAAATCCATCCCACATGTCTCTTTTGTTCACCATAACGGTTGGTCGGTGTGTAGGCAGCAAATAAATCAATTGGAACCATAGTTTCGATTTTTGGCCAAAAAAATCAAATGTCGGCCATCTCACATGGGCCCGGAATATGTCCCTTCCAGTTGAATTTTTTGGCCCGATTTGGAAGTTCAGGACCGGCCTGACATCTGGAAAGTTGCCATATGGTTCGGCTGGGACAAACCCATGAAACTGAATGCACGAACCCTAAACTTCTGATACCAGACGAGCTTCTCCACTGGCTAAGGCGCTCCACCTCCGCGGTACACTACCGTCCGCCTACTGCCTTCCCACGCCCATCTCGAGCTTCTCTCCAATGAGTAATCCACACGCCGCCGCCGCATCAAGCCACATGGACATCCAACCTCCGTTGTTGGCCTCCTCGCACCTCCTCCACCCCATCCAGTTCATTCTCTCTTGCTTCTCCAAAGCCACGGCATGATGCTTGACGGCTGCGGCGGTGAGGGTTATGTTGGACCGATGCACATGGCACTTCTCCATTTGCTTATATAAGGTCAAGTTTACAACTAACACTTGATGGTCATTGTTGGACTAGTGCACTTTTTGTTAATCCATAGAGCTAGTCTGCTTTACTTTTCCTCTGCTTGATTTCAAATTTCTGTCAAGTTTCGAGAATATTTTGGTCAAATTTTGCCTTTGCAATTTCGTCTGAGATTTTGCCGAATTTTTCAAATGACCGAAATTCAGAAATCTCGTTGTCGAGGTCTAGGATTTGGTGTAGAGGATAGTGAGAGGGAGCACTTTGGGATTCTTGCATGTTTTCAAATGAATGGTCAACCCTCTCCTGGAGTTGGACAGGGGTATATATAGGAAACCCTAAATCTGGCGATTGAAGCTATTTGTGCACTTTATGTATTGGACAGCCGGTGACTGGACACGGTGCATCGTGTAGAACAGAAGGAAAATGGCCGAGTGCTAGATGTACAGGACATCTGGTGCTTACCTGACATCCGGTGGATCAAAGAGCATCAGACATCCGGCGAGAACAAGAAGTCTGATAATTATCCAAGGAATTTCTTCTGTATAGGTATACCTGGTATCCGGAGGTTACCGGACATCATGTAGCTCAAAGAGCACAGGATGTCCAGTAGACACCAGAAGTCCTTGGTTTTGGCTCTCAACGGGTGTAATAAAAATTCGGTAGTGACCGGACATCCTATGGCATGGTGAGCCATTGGACATCCAGCAACCACCAGAAGTCTGTTAATATTTGTTGTTTTTGGTTCTGTATAGGTTTACTGGATGTCCGGTGCCAGATGAGGGACCGGACAACCGGTAGGTACCAGAATTCTGGTGTGGAAGTGAATGTGATGGAACTCCATGCTAGACCTATATGTGTATGAAATGAACATTGTTCCTAGGGCTCTTTTGTAGGTGCATAGGTATGCCACGTGTGTACGATGGTTGTGGTCTATGCTGTGACGGTGAATGATGTGAGTGGAGAATATTTGCAAGGAATTGTGTGTTTGGGCAAATCTTTCAAGAACCTAATGATCCCCTCTTAATAGTGCGTGATCCCTGTATGCGAGAACAAAACAAAACTTCTACGCTTCATATCTTTGTTTCTCCATTCTTGAGCAATATCTAATCAAGTGGGTCCATGATCCACACACATATATGTTTCCACAGGGACTAAAACGTATGATATAATAAACAAACATGATTAGTCTCCTGTATGTATATTGTCATCAACATCAAATTATGAGCTGCCATGAGATGTCGCACCGATCCTCCATCCTCTTGTTCATTTGGGTCATGACGGATTTCACCCCCTGATTTGTAAACGCCCTCTCACAATTCTCCCCGGCGAAGCTGGCCTCCCCAATCTTTCATGCCTCTTCGTCATAGGCGCGGTTGCCAAAGTCCGTATGTGCATGCTCGAGGGTGTCATTGGCTTAGTTGTATTCGCCGTTGCACATGTCCAGCGCCAACCCCAATTTCTCATCACGCTCATTTTTTTCAAGAAGGAGGATGACCCCCGGCTTCTGCATCTGGATGATGCATGCAGCCATTTTATTAATTATTCACAAAGACCGTACAAAGTAATACATCAGTAAGTCTGAAGCCACCATCTTGAGAACATTTGTCACTGCATTACCACTTGATGAAGAGGTGCCGATTGTCCGAGCCGAATACCAAACAGACCTCGCACCAAAGCCTAACATCTCATCACGCTTGGCTTCCTCTTCTTCGATGGTCTTGAAGCCATCCCTGGCGGTAGCAGTGCAGATGTCCAGTGAGATGCTTTCAAGCTCTACCCTGATGGTCGCATTGACGCGCCGTGGGTCAGAGCTGGGCACCTCCACGCAGTTGGGATGTTCTCTCACGGCGCTGCATACTTGGGAGATGAAGTTGGCATCGACGAGGGAGGAGGGAACGACAACCAGGAGGGTGATGGCTATGAGGATGGTACTAGCTAACAGGGCCATTATTATTGTTATTACAGAGATTTGCTCTTTTTTTTGTTCTTGATTGTGTTGTGTTCTACCATACGATGTACAAATATTTATATACATAGTGTATGCCCCTACATAAAGGAGAATCATAAATCTGAGATCCTCAAGTCACACACGGTTGTGAATATATACGCAGTCATAAGTGGATTTGAAAGTTAACATATCTGTGAAAAGATATGCAGTGATAAATGGTGTTGGGGATGTCCAAGGAGGAGGCAGTAGGTTCACACTCAAGGTAGAAGAATACTCACGCACACTGCACACACACTGGAGAAGAACACACAGAGTCTGGTGCACACGCACTTATGCTTTTCTCTTGTTCACTCTTCATGCCAATAAACAACATGATTACAGAGCTTTATAACACACTCATGCACACACGGCCAAGCCTAACAGCCTTATCCACTAATACTGCTCCACTACCCGCACTAGCACGCACAGCTTGAGTCACTTCCAACTCCCTGGAGATCGGATCACTCGGTGCATGCCCTAACTAACTGTTGAGTAACGTGATTGTATTAGGAAACTTCATAAGTTAGCTTAGAAAATATTCTGACTTGCCTTGTACTCCAAGTAGATCATGTACTTTTATATATATGCCCACGAGGCTCAATCAATACATCGAACTATTTCATCAAATCCCTCTCTCCCTTCTAACATGGTATCTATCGCAAGTCGATCCTAAACCCTAGCTGCCGCCGCTTCCGCACCCGCGCGCAGCTCCCGGGGCGGTCGGCCTCCATGACCGCCGCCGGGGGCCGCGCCGCCCGTACCTAGGGTTCGTCCGCCGGCCGTGTTGGCCGGCTGCCCTAGAAAGTTGCTTCGGGTTTTTTCGCTCTCTCGCCGGTCGTTTTGATCGGCGTTTTTGTTTTTGATTTTCCGATCTAATCTTGATCGGTTTGCGTCGCCCGCCGCCGCCATCGACCCCCGTGCGCCTCTACTCCGACCCCGGCCCGACCAGCCGGCCTCTCCTTTGACCCGGCGGCCACGCGCGCCGAGGTGGCCCGTCAGGGCCAGCCGCCGTCCGCGCGTCGGTCTGCCTGTCGCACTGTGCCGGCCGTCACCGCCCTGCTCCGACTGGGACACCTGCATCGCCCCGACCCGGCGGCCTCGCGCCATGCGACGGCCAATCATAGCCGTCGCTCACGCGCCGGCCCGCCCATCGATCCACGTCACCCGCCTCCGCCGCGTCTGCACGGCGGCCCGGCGGTCTACCTCGCCGGCCTCGTTCTCGGCTGCGTCGGGACGGTTATGTCAGGCTCGTCGGCTGCCTCAACTCGGACACCGCGTCGGGACGGCTACGTCAGGCTCGTCGGCTGCCTCAACTCGGATGCCGCTGCTCCGTTGGTCGCTCGGGCCTTGCTGCCCGGGCGCCGGCATTGTTTTGGCAGCACGGGTGCCGGTGCTGACAAACTCGTCTGCACGACGTCCCACGCCGTCCGTCGTCGCCGGCCTCATCGTGGACTCCGCCGCCACCCCGCCTCCACCGAGCGGTGTCCCCGACCTCTCGCGCGATCGGCTTGATCACCCGCTCGCCGCCGCGATCCGCCTCATCTACGCGGCGCAACCGACCTGGCATGTCGGTTACGCGCGCCCCCGCAGGTCCCGTGAAGATCGTCCCGAGTACCGCGCGCCTCTTCGCCGATCGAGCATCGGGCTGCCGCTACGTTGCCCCGTCGGGCCGCAGCGCCGCCGCCCCGTGGTTCTCCTCGCGGCTGCATCGACTCGTGCGTGCCACTGCATCGCCCCTTCGGGTCGTAGTGCCGCGATACGCGGCCCCCGCCGCCGCCCCGAGGCCGTCTCCGCGGTTGCACTGACTCGCGAACCGCTGTTGCGTCGCCCCTTCGGGCCGCAGCGTCGTGGCCCGCGGTCCCCGCCGCCGCCCCGAGGTCTTCCCGCCGTCGCCCCGACCCACCTGCCGCCGCTGCGTCGCCCCTTCGGGCCGTAGCGCCGCGGCCCGCGGTCCACTCCGCCGTCACCGCGCGTCAACCTCCCGTGGTATGCACCACGCCGTCTCCCTTGGCGCGGGAACGCCACCGTCCGCGCCGGTCTTGGTCACGCTGTCAGGGTTCTTCGCCTACTTCGAGCACCGCCGCCGCCGTCAGGCTGCCGCCGCCGCTCTTCTTTGGCCGTCGCCGCCGCTACCTCCGTAGCCGCCGCCGCCGCCCGTCCACCCCCTTCGTCTTCGTCCAGCACTAGCTCGTCGCCAGCGTCGCCGTCATCTGCCCCGACCGCTTCATCTACTCTGACAACCGCGGGCGACATTGGCCCCGCGCCGATTGGCGCCGCAACCGTCGTCGAGTCCTTCTCTGCTGGCCTCTCCGACCTCTTCGACATGGCGTACAGCTCGTGCAGGTCCCAGTCTACGCATGCCCGGTGCTGGCAACACCGCCGCGTGCCTTCGTCCACGACGTGTCCCCGGGCCTGGCAAGCCTGGTGCGGCGCTTCGTCAACTTCGTCTTCGTCCGTCTACGCATGCCCGGTGCTGGCAACAACGACGTGTGCCTTCGTCTACGACGTGTCCCCGGGTTTGGCACACCCGACGCGACGCACCGTCAACATCATTTTCTTCCCGGTGCACCCCTACTTCGACACCACTGCGCCCATGCTAACTCGGCGCCCCCTTGCGCCCGCGGCTCCAGGGCGACTTCCTCGACACCGGCCACCCCGACTCGACATCGACCACGGAATTTTTCGCACGGCTACCTCGACCACAGCTCCACCACCCACGCTCTCGGCTACATCGACAAACGGCACAAAGGGCTACCGCCTGTTTGAGCAACCTCGTTGGTTTCCACTCCAGTCACGACTCCGCGATGCGTCGACCGTTATGACTGTGGGGGGTGTCCGTCGGCTTGCCTTCGGATTCTTCTTCAGTCTCACCGTCTGCGTCGCTACCGTTATGACTGCGGGGGGATGTTGAGTAACGTGATTGTATTAAGAAACATAGGTTAGACTAGGAAATATACTGGTTTGCCTTGTACTCCAAGTAGATCATGTACTCCTTTATATATGCCCACGAGGCTCAAGCAATACATCAAACTATTCCGCCAAATCCCTCTCTCCCTTCTAACACTAACTGCGTCTGCTTATATCTCCACGTCAATATCCTCTCTGACTTGGCCGCTCGGACTCCACGCAGCACAAGTTGGTGCCGTTACCACATCCATGCAGGTCAGATCAACCCAACGGCACACACACTAGTGCCATTGCTACACATGCATGGTCTCATGCGACATTCACAACTTGGCACGAGAAATCTTGCCATGCGTGCTACTCTCTAATCTGCATGACTTATTTTGCTAACACACTACTAGCTTGGACGACCCAACTAAATGCATAGAGGAAAAATTTAAACATGATGAATAGTTAATCAACAAGGTTAACTCCAACAAATGGTTGTGACCAAACCACATGAAAATATTTCATATCCTGAATGAGGAGCGCAAATATTAGTTCTACACCAAATTAAATAATAGGATTTGTAAATAAAAAATATACGTATTAAAATGAAAAGATATTTCCTACTATATCTGCACTTTATAGCTGCTCCATACGTTGCATCAAATTATTACTACGTGTAGATAATATGATTTCTATAGAGGTGCTAAGGTACCTCGTGTAGATAATATGATCTCTACAAATGTGCCTTCTCTTTTTGATAAAATCTCTATAGATGTGCCGAGGTGGCATCAGTTCCTGTGATGGTTAGAACAAACCGTTCTTACATACCTGTTAATCTACACAAGTAATTAGAACTTGGTTGTGCCCCTTGCTTGGCATGAACTGTTGTTCTAGGTGACATGAATTGTTGCGATTACAACTTGGTTTTAATTTTGTTCTTGGTCTGTTCTTCCATGTCTAAGATCCCTAAAATAAAAAAATAAAACCTGACATCCTCAGGTCATAAATGGTTGTGAAAAGATACGCAGTAAATAGATTTGGAAGTTACTTTTTTATATAAAAAGATACGCAGTAATAAATAGTTCTGACCTGACCATATGAAAATATTTCATATCTGTCATGAGGAGCACAAATATTATTCCCATTCTCAGCTCAGCTGTTCCTCAGCTACTCTCTATCCCATTCTTACATGGTTCTAATTGGCATGTCAAGCTCCCCTTGTTATTTCCTACTCATCGCCAATTTGGGGCGACTGTGGCAAATTATTATATAATTGACCCGTACAATTATCCCGTTATCTAGATGTCTCGGAATGTTGTTTCACTCCATACACGGCATTTCTACGATGGTAACAAACAAGATCCGCTACGATGGTAACGACAGTGGCATTTGCCCATGAAGGCGACGTGCTCAAGTCTCCGACCCAGTCAATGTATATAAATGTTTGCTGACTTTTGCTGCCTAATTTAGTATGCTACCCCACCACATTGCACAAATATATTAAGTGTCAACTATATTAAATGTCAAAGGACATGTACACACTGCTAATCTATACAACTTGGCCGTGTATTCACGCGTAAAAAATCAGTTCGGCTAAAGTGACGCGAATCCGCGAGGGCAGACGACAGGCCATGATTCCGGAGGGCGTCGTCATCGTGTGCTCCTAGTCCACTTCCGGATACATAGCTCCTACTATATCAGCAGTCTATCGCTACTCCAAAATATGAGCAATTCAAAATCATTGATTCTAGGTTACGTCAAAATAGTACTACGTGTAGATACTATGATGTCTATAGATGTGCTGAGCTAGATCTGACATGTATGATTGTCATGTTCGAGATTACTAACCATTGTTGCCATGTGTGTTGTGCTTAGAGAACTGACCCGAAGGTGAGTGGGAGGTGCACAACGAAGTTCTAATATCTTACCTGATCAGTCATCCGCGTATCTCCTCTTTGTCGCAAAAAAAAACGCATGCGGGATCTAGCTACACAAATTTCTTTGGGCACACCAGTTACGCACGTACCCAGTATATGCATGTAGTTTCTGTTCAAAGCGTACGTGCGTCCATTGTTTTGGTACGTATACTAGTTTTCCTTCTTTCATTTTTTGGATTTCATTTTCGGTCCGAGCGCTTTTCCATTAGTTTTCATCGTTTTCATTTTATTTTTTGGTTTTCTTTTAAAAAAGTCTTTTCTGCTTTCTAATAGGTTTATTTTTTTTCCTTTGTTTCTTTGTCGATTTTCATCGGTTTCATTTTTGTTCACATGTCAACTTTTTTCAGTACGCATTCTACATTTGTCGTATACATCAGAAACATATTTTACATGCACGTTTAATATATTTTTAAACACATGATTAACATTTTTTGAAAATTATCTTTTATGCCGCATTTTTTCATACACATTGTATTTTTTTGGTATATATCTAATACAGACATATTCAATATTTTTTCAAATACAAGATTAAAGAAAATTAGTATATGGTTAACATTTTCCGATACACGGCGAATATTTTTTGATGTAAAAAGTATTTTTCAGACAAAATGTACATTATTTTTATAAACCAGGATCAATTCTTTGCATGGTTATAAAAGTTAGATACATGTTCAGAAATATATATTGTATATATTATTCATATACATGAGAAACATTTTGTCTATACATATTTGATATTTTTCAAATGCTTGACGAAGATTTTCAAATACTTGATTATTTTCAAATGTTGATCATGTGTATGAAAACAAATACAATGTGTGTGAGAAAAAGTTGATCATGTATATAAATAATGTTTATCAACATTTAAGAAATATCATCTATTTTAAATATGAAGGACATGTATAAAACAACTAAACATAAAAACATGAATTTGAAGAAATGTTGAT
>NC_057802.1:617191486-617195745 GCF_018294505.1 Triticum aestivum | reverse complement strand
TATATAAAAGATGAAAAACATGTACTAAGAATTGAAATTAAAAATATTAAACTTCAAAAATGTTGATCATCTATAAAAATAATCATATATTGAAAGACGGGACAGCCTCTTACTGTAGAAAGATGGACAGACCCAGGCGCGTGCGAGGCCACAACACCGATTTTTTTCTGTTTTCCTTACCACATGTTTTGGTTTATTTTTTGCTTTCTTTTTTTATTTTGTTTATACTTTCAAATATTCTTTCTGTTAACTGAGCACTCGAAAAATGTAAAATTTGTATAGAATATTTTCCTTCTTATGTTTACGAAAAATTATACCAAAACTATAATGTGTATCAAAAACGTTGATCATGTAATTCAAAATGTTAATAAAGAACTTGAAAAAAAGTAATCAAGTATTTGAAAATGTTAATCAAACATTAAAAATGTTAAATTTGTATAGAACAAATTTTTGTCATATATAGGTAAAATGTATATAAATAAATACAATGTGTATGAAAAGATGTTGATCATGTATTTAGAAATGTAGAACGTGTCCAAAAATTGTTCCTAGTGCATACAAACAATACAATGTACATTAAATAAAACTGTATATATAAAAAACATATATTGGGGAAAAATTACTTATGTATTTAAATTTTTTAAAATATTTATATAAATATTTTCTTGTTATACAGGAAAAGCATGAGTTTGTGTCAATAAATGTCATTATAAAATATCGACCGTGTATTGGAAAATGTTGACAATGTTTTCAAAAAATACTAGTCTTTTATTTGAAAATATTGAATGTAAATCAAAAAATGTATACATAGATGCCAAAAATGTACGATACGTATGGAAAAAGGCCAGCATAAGAAATATTCAAAAAAATCATGTATTTCAAAATCTTAAAGATGAATGGAAACAAATAAAACAAAGAAAACGATAAAAACCAAGAAAGAAACGAAGAAAATGAATAAGAAATAATGATAAGAAAAAAATGAAAATCTAGAAAGACACATAGAAAAAGGGAACAAAATGATATGGAAACCATGGAAGAAACGTAGAAAACCAGTGAAAATGAAGAAAACCAATAAAGAAACTAACAAAACAAAAATTAAAAAATAATGGAAACAAAAAAAAAGTCAAGGCCAAACCTCCACCGGGAGAAGTCCCCCTGCTCGCTCAACACGGAGAAGAAAACGGACCGGCCCAGTAACTATAGAGCGGTGGAAAAGCTTTAGTAATAGGTATGTAAACGGGTAGGATTGGATTGCATAATGCTTTCCCATGTCTGGAGGCAGAGCATGTGAACTCGAGCACATATGCTCTTGTAATCTGTTCCATTGGGTATGCCTTCGTGATTTGTTTTACTGACTCCACGTGAAATGTGCAGGGCCCGCCAGTAATTGTGAAGCTGAAATATATACTTCCTCTCTCTCAGTTTATAGGGCGTGCGCGTACCCCTAGGTCGTCAATTTGACCAACCTAATACAAGTCATATATTACAAAAAAATACCAATATAAACATCAGATGTTCTATTTTCAAACGGTATAATATTTGTGTTATATAGTTTATATTAGGGTGATAAAATTGACAACCTAGGTATAAACGCATGACTTGTAAACTAAAACGGAGGGAGTAGATAAATATGTCCGGTGGGTCAGAACTACACGGATCAATTGTGATTCTTTCCAGTAGCGACGGCATTAGGATGAGTAAATGCAGGTGTGGGTCGGTGGTAGCGAAGGCATTAGGCTATTGATTTGTGTCTTGCTGAGAGGCAGCGAGCCGGTGGAACCACCAGTGCTTTAGGTTTAGGGCTTCCATGCGCCGGCTAGGATGGAGTTCTTCATGCAGCCGATCAACAGGTACAGATCTGGTCGTGTTTGTGCCTGTATGTCCGCGACTTGCGTCTGGATTTCCTAGAGATCTAACTAGTGCAGCGGTTGCTTATGGAGCCGCTGCACTATCCTGTTAGGCCGCTGCCAAGCGGCAAGGTGCCAGCGGCGGCTGCCTCTAGTGTGGACGAAACTATGCGGCGGAGGCGGCTGCTGATGCAGGGACTGCAGATAAGGCTCAAGCGTCTGAACACTCCATAGAGCACCACTAGTAGAAAAAAGAGGCTTCCATACGCCCCCATTAGTCCCCAAAATAATCGAACCGCGACAAAAGGGGTCTTTAGTCGCGGTTCGGGAGGAGACCCGCGACCAACTATCTGGGCCCAGCGCGCTCGGTCGACAGCTGGCGGACGGGAGAGGCTTTAGTCCCGGTTGGCCTGGCCAACCGGGACTAAAGGTCCCCGAAGGCCTTTAGTCGCGGTTGGCCAGGCCAACCGGGACTAAAGGCCCATCCAGCTGGCGGACGGGAGGGGCTTTAGTCCCGGTTGGCCGAAGGCCTTTAGTCCCGGTTGGCCTGCCGAAGGCCTTTAGTCGCGGTTGGCCAGGCCAACCGGGACTAAAGGCCCATCCCTATATATAGGACTCAGCTCACTTCACTTCACTCAGCTCACTTCACAATATTCAGAAGGGGGTGGTGGGTTTGCTTTTGGTTCCTCCTATGCACACAAGGTGTTCGATGAAATGCCCGAGAGCCTGAAACAAACATGATATGAAGTGTCCGAGCCACACTTGAGCTTTCTCATTTATTTTTCCTCCGCGATCGCGGTTAGCAACTTGAACCTTTCATGTGTCATTGATAAAATATGCATGTGTGTAGTTCATTGTTTAATTTGTATTATTTCTAGCTAGTTAGTTTAACAAATGCATGATGGTTAATTATATACTTTATATAATAATAATGCAGATGAATCGGCAATGGATGTACGGTCCCCGACTCTCCGGCGAGTTCACTACGGGTTTGAAAGATTTCCTCGTAGTGGCAAATGCGAACAAGCAGCAAGGTTTTATTATCTGTCCATGTGCTGTCTGTAAGAATCAGAAGGGTTACTCCTCCTCAAGAGACATTCACATGCACCTGCTTCGGCACGGTTTCATGCGAAGCTATAATTGTTGGACCAAGCATGGAGAAAGAGGGGTTAGAATGGAAGAAGATGAAGAAGGGGATGATATCGATGACAACTATCATGATCATTTCGGTGATACTTTCATGGAGGATGATGCTGAAGGTGGGGAAGGGTTAGGTGAAGGTGAAGAAGAGGCACATGATGAGCCCGCTGATGATCTTGGTCGGACCATTGCTGATGCACGGAGACGCTGCGAAACTGACAAGGATAGGGAGAATTTGGATCGCATGTTAGAGGATCACAAAAAGTCGTTGTATCCAGGATGCGATAATAGTCTGAAAAAGCTGGGCTGCACACTGGATTTGCTAAAATGGAAGGCACAGGAAGGTGTAGGTGACTCATCATTTGAAAATTTGCTGAAATGTTGAAGAATATGTTTCCGAAGAATAACGAGTTGCCCGCCAGTATGTACGAAGCAAAGAAGGTTGTCTGCCCTCTAGGTTTAGAGGTTCTGAAGATACATGCATGCATTAACGACTGCATCCTCTACCGCGGTGAATACGAGAATTTGAATGAATGCCCTGTATGCACTGCATTGCGTTATAAGATCAGAGGCGATGACCCTGGTGACGATGTTGAGGGCGAGAAACCCAGGAAGAGGGTTCCCGCCAAGGTGATGTGGTATGCTCCTATAATACCACGGTTGAAACGTCTGCTCATGAACAAAAAGCATGCCAAGTCGTTGCGATGGCACAAAGAGGACCGTAAGTCCGACGGGGAGTTGAGACACACTGCTGATGGAACGCAATGGAGAAAGATCGACAGAGTGTTCAAAGATTTTGCAGCTGACGCAAGGAACATAAGATTTGGTCTAAGTACTGATGGCATGAATCCTTTTGGCGAGCAGAGCTCCAGCCATAGCACCTGGCCCGTGACTCTATGCATCTACAACCTTCCTCCTTGGTTGTGCATGAAGCGGAAGTTCATTATGATGACAGTGCTCATCCAAGGTCCAAAGCAACCCGGGAACGACATCGATGTGTACCTAAGGCCATTAGTTGATGAACTTTTACAGTTGTGGGCCAGACCTGGTGTACGTGTCTGGGATGAGCACAAAGGAGAGGAATTTGACCTACGAGCGTTGCTTTTTGTAACCATCAACGATTGGCCTGCTCTCAGTAACCTTTCGGGACAGACAAATAAGGGATACAATGCATGCACGCACTGCTTACATGAGACTGAAAGTGTACGTTTGGTTAATTGTAAGAAGAACGTGTACCTGGGTCATCGTCGATTTCTTCCCCGAAATCATAAC
>NC_057802.1:617189239-617191236 GCF_018294505.1 Triticum aestivum | reverse complement strand
GTGGAAGAAGAAATCTATATTTTGGGAGCTAGAATATTGGAAAGTCCTAGATGTCCGCTCTGCAATCGACGTGATGCATGTTACGAAGAATATTTGCGTGAACCTGCTAAGCTTCTTGGGCGTGTATGGGAAGACAAATGATACAAAGGAAGCACGGCAGGACCAGCAACTTTTGAAAGACCCAGATGACCGGCATCCGGAATGGTTTCAAGGTCGTGCCAGCTACGCTCTTACCAAAGAAGAGAAGGTCATTTTTTTTGAATGCCTGAGCAGTATGAAGGTCCCATCTGGCTTCTCGTCGAATATAAAGGGAATAATAAACATGGCGGAGAAAAAGTTCCAAAACCTGAAGTCTCACGACTGCCACGTGATTATGACGCAATTGCTTCCGATTGCTTTGAGGGGGCTCCTACCGGAAAATGTTCGAGTAGCCATTGTGAAGCTATGTCCATTCCTCAATGCAATCTCTCAGAAGGTAATCAATCCAGAAGATCTACCACGGTTACAGAACGATGTGGTCCAATGCCTTGTCAGTTTCGAGTTGGTGTTCCCACCATCCTTCTTCGATATTATGACGCACCTCCTGCTCCACCTAGTCGAAGAGATTTCCATTCTCGGTCCTGTATTTCTACACAATATGTTCCCCTTTGAGAGGTTCATGGGAGTATTAAAGAAATATGTTCGTAACCGTGCTAGGCCAGAAGGAAGCATCGTCAAGGGCTATGGAAATGAGGAGGTAATTGAGTTCTGTATTGACTATGTTCCTGACCTTAAGCCGATTGGTATTCCTCAATCGCGGCACGAGGGGAGACTAAGTGGAAAAGGCACGATCAGAAGGAAATCAACGATATGTATGGACGGTCATTCTATGACCGAAGCACACCACACAGTTCTGCAAAATTCCAGCTTGGTGGCTCCGTTCTTCGAGCAACACAAGAATATTTTACGCTCGGACAACCCGGGGAAGCCTGAATCCTGGATTAGAAAGGCCCACATGGAGACTTTCGGCAGTTGGTTGCGAAAACATTTAATGAATGACAATGATGTTGGAGATCAGCTGTACATGTTGGCCAAGAAACCATCTTCGACTATAACGATTTTCCAATGGTACGAGATAAATGGGAATACATTTTACACCATCGCCCAAGATAAAAAGAGCACCAACCAAAACAGTGGTGTCCGCTTTGATGCAGCAACCGAGAATGGGCAAAAGGTCACATATTATGGTTACATAGAGGAGATATGGGAACTTGACTATGGACCCTCCTTTAAGGTCCCTTTGTTCCGGTGCAAATGGTTCAAGCTAACAGGAGGTGGGGTAAAGGTGGACGAGCAATACGGAATGACAATGGTGGATTTCAACAATCTTGGTTACCTTGACGAACCATTCGTCCTTGCCAAAGATGTCGCTCAGGTTTTTTATTTGAAGGACATGAGTAGCAAACCGAGGAAACGGAAAGATAAGAAAACGATCAGTACATCATGCGATGATCCAAAGCGCCACATTGTTCTTTCAGGGAAAAGAAACATCGTGGGAGTGGAGGACAAGATAGACATGTCAGAAGATTATAATATGTTTGGTGAAATTCCGCCCTTCAAAGTGAACACTGACCCAAGCATTAAGTTAAATGATGAGGATGCTCCATGGATACGGCACAATCGTAAGCAAGCAGGGACACAAGGGAAGAATTGATGTGTAATAATTTATTGTACCAAACTTTGTTGAATGGATCATGTGAATTAAAACGTACGATGGCGAATCCGGATGATTTGTATTTGGTCGATGAACTGAATGATGTATCAAACCTTTTGTCAAACCTTCAAGGGATCGATGGACTGAATTTTTTGATATATTATTTGTATTTTTAAGATTTTAAAATGAATTAGTTTTATTTTTCTGATTTTTTTGATATATTATTTGTATTTTTAAGATTTTAAAATGAATTAGTTTTTTTTGATATATAATTGTATTTTTAAGATTTTAAAATGAATTAGTT
>NC_057802.1:617078790-617188555 GCF_018294505.1 Triticum aestivum | reverse complement strand
AAGAAGAAAAGAAAAAAACAATATAAGAAAAGGAAGAAGAAAAGGAAAAAGAAAAGGAAGAAGAAAGAAGAAAAGGAAGAAGAAAAGGAAGAAGAAAAGGAAAAAGGAAAGGAAGAAGAAAAGGAAAAAGAAAAGGAAGAAGAAAAGGAGTGCTCAATAATCTTATTTTTTAATTCCTCCTCCTCTATGTCCCCTTAATCTTATTTTTTAATTCATTTATACTTAAAGAATTTTTACTACATGCAGGAGTGACATATGGCGGACGATAGAGCCGAGCCGCTTAGGGATCCGGAGGCTGAACGTTATTTAATGGGCATCATCAACAACGAGATTCCTTATGTGCCGGGCTCAGAATATGAGCAAGAAGAGGATGTAGTCTCTTCTTTTCTGAACCTTGACGGTGGAACAGACATTGTCGATGATCAAGAAGGTGAAGGAACGGACATTGTCGACGGAGGTCAACCGTCAACAAACGACGATCTCGAATTGCAAGTAGCAACCACCTCCGGTGAGGTATATATATACATTGAGCCTCTCGTGATACAAACTTACTGAAATATGAATACATATGTATTAACGCGCGCGACTCTCTTTCTTTTTTTAGCCCTCGGCCGGATCGAGTACGACAAAGCGTGGCAAATCCAAGGCGATGAAAACAGGAGAAACATATGCCATTGAGTTTGTCAGTGAAACCGGCAAGCCCCTACAGCACACCTCAAAGTTTATCAACCAATGCGGAGTCGTTGTTAGAGACAACGTCCCGATCACCGTCCAGGAATGGAAGGAGCCAAAGAAGGCACGTCTTGGTTTCAGTTTTGTCGACAAGAGAACGAAAAAGGATTGCTGGAGAAAGCTTATGGAACATTTCATTCTACCTCCGGAATACAACAAAGTCGATGAATTCGGTAACGAGGTTCCGGGTGGACGTGAGAGGAGGAGGCTAGTTAAAGAGTTCGCTCTTCAGAAGATGGGCTAAGCATTCCGGAACTTCAAGAAAAATTTAACCCGTGACTATGTCAACAAGGGCAAGACTCCGGATTTCAATGGACAACATGAGAAACTGAAAGATGATTGGCCAGAATTTGTGAGGCAAAAGCAATCGGAGCATTTCAAGGAAATATCAAAAAAAATAAGGATAATGCGAGTAAGAAAAAGTTCCATCATATTATGGGGCCAGGAGGATACCGCCTTTCGGAGCCTAGGTGGCAGAAGATGGAGGAGGACCTGAGGGTGCGAGGAATCCCTCTAGGTACAGAGGGATGGGACCCAAGGGCCAAAAGCTGGTGGTACGGGCATGGGGGATCGCTAGACCCGGAGACAGGGGTGTGTGTTCACCAGCAAAAAAAGTTTGCTCCCACCCAAGCCCTTATTGACGCAATGACCCAAGCTCAAGAGGGCTTGATCAAGTTCAACAGAGAAAAAGACGCACTGACAACAGCCCTCGGGAATGATGAACACGGAGGACGTGTACGAGGCAAAGGAAAAGTTCCGTGGAAAGTAGGGTTTTCCCAGGACAATGACCCGTACTGTTACAGAAGCCGTAAGAGAAAGACGGACCGGGATGCAGATCTTATGGCGAAGTTTGCATCGGAACTCCATGAGTTGAAGCAGACCGTGCATGAACTAGTAAAAGAAAAATCGGCTGCAGGGCCGCATGAAGATCATGAAGCGGATCGCGGAAGCCAGCAGCGGAGAAGCAGCGTGGCTTCCACGGATGCCCCGCCTGGTGCTAGTGCACCGATGATCGAGATTCGTGCACCGGAGCCTCACTACCCCGTGGATGATGTAAAGGAGATGAAAGAATGTGATCTGCATTATCCCGTGGGGAACGTTTCCACGAAGGTAGCTAGCGGCAGTGCTTTACCCTGTACACCTGGAGCACTCCACCACAACAACCCCATTGCATATGGCTATGCTCGTGTCACGGTGGAAGACATAGTCCAAGGGTTTGAGGACCTGGAGATTGACAAAGCTACACCCGAAGGGGAGAGAAGACTTGGAGATGTCAAGCGCCAGATCATTCTATGGAAAAAGAAGTACATAGTGTTTCCAGGCGAGGCGCCAACGCTAGCAAGTCCACCCCCCTCCGATGGTGGTGGTGGTGGCGGTGGTGGCGGTGGTGGTGGTCGTGGTGGTTCACCTACACCTCCTTCACGCCATTCGACGCCGTCCCCCGATCCACAACCTCCGGCGGGTACGACGCCCCCCAATCCTCCTCCGGCGAAGAAGCAGAAGCAGGCGGACAGCAAGGAAACCCGCTCCAGCTGGACTATTAACCCGGACCCTTATGTACCTAAGACCACAAGGGTACCGGAGCCATCACTGAAGCCTCTCCTCCCAAGGCCTTGGGAACTTAGTGAAGCTGAAACCAAATTGGTCGCGTCTGCTGATTATGAGAAATGGAAGGCGGATATGAAGGCGATAAAAGAGCCTGAGCCCAAGCAAGTATTCACTGAGAAGCAAAAGAAGTGGGCTAAGGATTTTTTGACGACACCGTCCCAAGCCGAGCTGAATATGCCTGACGACTATGGACATGAACTTCGTAGGCAAGCAAAAATATTGAAGGAGGAGAAAGAAGAAAGTAAAAAAAGCGGGAAACA
Source organism: Triticum aestivum (assembly GCF_018294505.1). Taxonomy (NCBI): domain Eukaryota; kingdom Viridiplantae; phylum Streptophyta; class Magnoliopsida; order Poales; family Poaceae; genus Triticum; species Triticum aestivum. Next base: position 617,185,955 of record NC_057802.1, on the reverse strand, counting down.
AGTTGACCAGCTCGGGATGCAGAAGAAACAATCGATCCCCCCGCTCATAGTGAAAGCCGGTCCGGAAGAGGACCCCGAGATCATAGCAGCTGCGGCAGCACTTGGATTGATTGTAGCGAGTGCCATGAAACAAGCGTCCGAGATGGGTTTGACTCTTCGTGCCTTCTTAGGCCTTGAGGATGCGCCAGTATGTGAGATAGCATTACAATATGTGCGGAATGGGCCTCTCGTCGAGCATGCGCGGGAAAAGAGTCTACCATCACAAATGCGAAATCTGCTACGTTGGTACAAGCAATTCATAACATGGGCCGACAAAGAATATGTTTATGCGGATGTTACAGAGGAGCATCACACCAAACGGTACTCTGTACAAGTTCATATGAGTGAATTGTTCCAGCTGTTCAATCTGCGCGACCTCGACAAATCTATGCTGAGTTGCTACGTTCTGTAAGTGATTTATTTCTACCTCATCTCGTTCTTCATTGCCTGCACTATATATATATATATATATTGTCCTAACTATATTGTTGCGTACGCTATTATGCAGATTGAAGATTTGGGAATGCAAAATAAGAAACATCCATGATGTTGGGTTCATTGACCCACATATCATTAATGGACATGTGTTACAACATCACCCCGAAGACGTGGAGAAAGACTTGTACAAGTTTCTTAGAAAGCATCAACTCAAAAGTCATATTCTATTTCCTTACCATTTTGGGTGAGTGTTTCTCTCTTGTGCCCATTCTCTTTTGTTTACTCCATGCATGGTATGTCTAATCGATGAGTTATGCATGACTGTGCATGTAACGTGTCCGCAGGTTCCACTGGATTCTGCTAAATATTGAACTTCACACCTCCAGAGTTCTAATCATGGACTCTATGGATTCGGATCCAAAGCGTTGGGCCGACATGAGAAAAATGCTGCAAAAGTAATTATTTTCAATCATTTGAGCTCTATATCGATCGGTCTCTTTCGTTCATTTCCTAATATCAAGTAACTAATAACTCCCTTGTTCATTTAATTTTCTTTGCCCTGTAGGGTTTGGAGACGGTTCTCAGAAGAAATTGTCGGTGTTCAAACATGAGCTAGATTTTAGAAGGTTAGTTAATGTGGATAAGCAGCCACCGGGGACCAATCTATGTGGATACTATGTTTGTGAGAACATCCGGAGACACACCTCTGAACGGAAGGCATCGGATAGCGTGCGCAACGCGACGGATAACTTGCGGAGGAGGCTTAGTCCAGAAGCTCGCTTCCGACCAATTCAAGATGAATTAGCAGGATTTTTCATGAGGGAAGTCATCAATCCTAAAGGAGAACACTATACCGAGGACGAAGAAATTTATATGCATACCCGAGATTGAAACTTGTTCGAAGTTGTATATGGTCATCCATCCTAATTGTGTATGGAAACTTGTTCGAAGTTGTATATGGTCACCCGAGATTGAATATATATTATATATTCCTCTTGAATTCTTCTTGTTTGAAATTTCATATGCATGTATATAGTAGCGTAGAATATGTGTACTGAAACTTCATCAAAATTAAAATAAAACACAAAATAAAATATAAAAGAAATAAAACACTACAAATTAAAAAGAAACCAGGTTTAGGGGGGCTAAAACCCTAAACCTGCGGAGGAGGCCTTTAGTCCCGGTTAGCCACGAGAACCGGGACTAAAGGTCCTCCGCCCCGACGGACCCCTGGCGCCCACGTGGACGGGCCTTTAGTCCCGGTTAGCCACGAGAACCGGGACTAAAGCCTTTAGTCGCGGTTCGTAAGAGGCGCGACTAAAGGGGGGGGGGTCTTTAGTCGCGCATATTTAGTCCCGGTTGCACAGCCGGGACTAAAGCCCTTTGCGAACCGGGACTAAAGGCCTTTTTTCTACCAGTGCACATTGACCCGAAAACTCCTGGATGGACCGGAAGGTATGCGTTTTTGGGATGCCATTTACCTAGAAATGAAATTATGTTACACAGAGTATTGGATAAAAGCTGAATCGTGGTCTGAAATTAGTAGGCACATGTCTTTTGTTGTAGCAATTTCTCATGCTAGAAACTTGACCTGGACAATGAATCTGAAACTGCAGAATGGTTAATGAACTTGCAGATGTGTATGACAGAATGCATTCACAAGATTAGTAATTCTGTTACCTAGAGTATTATTTAAAGTTTTAACCTTGGCTTGAAATTACTAGGCACGTATATTTTGTTTGTAGTGCAGAGAGTAGTTTCTTATGCTATAAATGTGTTAAAAGACAACAAATCTGAAAATGTAGAATAGTTTATGAGCTTTGCAGACATGTATGATAGAATTCAGTTAAAGATAATTAATTGTTATCCCCCATGTCGTATGGATTGTCTGTTCGTTGATGGTATCGTGTAAAATTACCCAGGTGTCAGGCATTTTAGGGTGTTGGGTGAAGTTGGAATACTCTGTTTTCTGGAGTACACTAATTCTGCGTGATTGGTGCTGCTGCACTAGGGCGTGCTCCGTGCCCTGATGGGATGTCAGCAATGGAAAATTCAATCTGCGTGTTTGCTGAGGAACCTGGTGACAATTGTTAAACATGTCACGTTAGCACATGTTTATGTTGTGTACAGGGGCGCAGCCTTGAGTACCAAGTCAGGTATGTTATTAGTTAGGAGATATCTCGTTTTATTATCCTCTCTCCCTTATCCCTTCGATCTGTATCTTCTCTGGTAGTTAGCTACGGCACTACCCAAAACCCTGTACACCACGACATATAAATCAAAACTTAAAGCACATCTAAATATGCTTTAGCAAAACTGATCAATATATACTTACGGGTCTCCATGTTGAGGAGATTGAGACGCTTTCATTATTCTCTACAATAATGTCATTGTGCCAAAATTAGGAACCAGCTTCGATACACTCGGTGAAGCCTACTTTTTTTTATAGTCTGTATTCATGGGAGAAAGAATTCGGCATTAGGTACGGAAAGAGTAGGCTAAACGTGTCGACATGACAAAATACATGCAAGAGATAGTCTGTGGGTGTGCAATATGCTGTCTTCTTTGTGGGTGTGAGGAAAGAGATGGGAAGGCCTACGACAAGCAGAGCGAAATCGCCGTATGAAGGACTGAGTAGGAGGACAAGATCCTGCACAATTTGTCGGCGACAGGGTCACAAACGGACAACCTGCCCTGACCGCGGTGATGTACCAAAACAACCTCGGAAGCCAGGAAGATGGAAAAATTGCGTTGCCACAAAGCTGCTGAGCTTAGAGTGAACAATTGATCTGCCTTCTTGTTTTGTTCAGCTGCACCACTTCGCTGGCCAAATTTTAAGCTGTGTTGTACCTGAATACTTGTAACTTTTTATTGCCTCTGTAAAATGTTTGCATTGTAAAATGGTTGTTATGTGTGTTAAGATCTTGCTGTGTTCCCGGTATTATTTGATCGTCATCCTGACTGAACTTCTGATTGCGTATGTTTCCTGGCTATGGGATTAAGATTTTTCTGTGAAATCCCTTTCTGCATGACTCTGAAGATACATACTTGGCTGTGGTGCGTGTTCAAAAATTCAGTTAATTACAAAACGCCGACTAAGAGTGCTTGGTGCACTTGCGGTTGAATTAATCCGTGCATCTCGGCTGTCACATTATTATGACAGGTGCAACCATCCTCATCAGTGTTCAACTTTTGAATCGGCTTGGTTTCCTCATCAGTGGGTCTGGAGTGACCAACTCAGAAGAATGCTCACTGGTGTTCTCGTTAGAGGTATGTTTGAATTCAGTCTTGCCAGTTCCCACGTCTACCTCCCGATCTTGAGAACGCCATGATTTGCGCAACGCAGGCAGGTGTACCTTCCGAGGCGTCGGTGAATCAAGGGGCACAAACTCAGCCCAGCGAGGCTGCATCTTCAGTGGTTTCCACAGCGGCTGCCGAACGTTGGTCCTTAGGGGCACGTGTACAAAGAATTCCCAGCTGTGATCGACAAGGTCAAGCCGGCTGCGGTATGGCAGCGGCGACAACGGCTCGTCGGCACTTTCTGGCGGCGATGATGATTGTTCGGTTGCCCATGGACCTTGATGTAATTTTTCTTATGTTTAGGGTACTTTGTACTTCCAGTGAATTTTTATAATAAATATGAAATTTTTACAATAAAGAAAAGAAAATTAGTGTCTCTGAAGATGACGCTAAGACGGCATCCACGAGGGGCGCACGTGTAGAGATTCCATCGATGCTATGCACGTGGTACCGGATCTGTACTGCAAACGGAGACCTACAAATGTTTGAATTGTGTGTGTACCTGTTAAGCAGGTCAAATACTCTGATAGAGAGCTAGAAGAAGAATCTGTGGCATAAGAGTTGAGTGAGAGAGAGATTCGTACAGCTTCGTCTATCAGCCCACAGGCCACATAGTACTAATTAACAGAAGGGGTGATTCGATGCTCGGTTTCAATTACACCTCATATCTTGGTCGTTGGTGGATGCATTGGGATGGGGACGGGAGCTACAATTCCGCGTGCGGGTCGCTGGCAAAGTTTTTTTTTAGGTGAAGTCGCTGGCTAAGTGGCTAGCGACCGAGTGCACATCCCCGCTCCCCTAGCTCGTGATTTTTTTTGTTTCATTTGTTTTTATTTCTGTTTTTTTGCTTCTATAAAATTCTTCCAGATTTAAAAACAATATTGAATTTCAGGTAATGGTCGTCACTTCAAAAAATCAGATTTTAAAAAGTCACAAGTTTGAAAATTTGTTCTAGAATTCAAAAAATGTTCCTGAGTTCAATAAATGTTCCTGAATCCAAAAATTGTTCCCGAAACTGAAAACCTGTTATCGATTTCGGAAATTGTTCACAAATTCAAAATAAGTTCAACAATATGAACAGACGTTTGTGCATTCAAAAATGTTCATGGATTTGTTTCATATTTCTCAAAAAAATCAAAAAGGATTTGCAAAATACCAAAACAGTTTATCGATTCAAAAAGTGTAAAGAATTCGGAAAAATGCTCATCACTACAAAACAACTGACTGTCAAACACAAAATGTTCATGAATTTAAAGAATTGGTCCCAACTTGTTCGCTGATTCAAATGGATGTATACGATTTTTTTAAATGTTGACAATTTAGAAATCCATGTTCGTGAGCCCCATACGGGCCACCAAGGCCCTAGCGAGGAAGCAACCTCAATTTTTTTGTTTTTCTTATCACGATTTTTGTTTTCATGTTTTGTTTTCTTTGTTTGCTTTTGTCTATACTTTCAGATATTCTCAATAAATATATAACCAAAATATTTAAATAAAACAATAAAGATATATTAATCAGGCATTTCAAAAACTGTCAATGCTATGCCCGATGTTATATCTTTCTTATAGCGAAACTAGCTTCGCTCTCACCTCCCTCGAGCGCACTCACTCGTTAGCTGGTAGCGTTCATTGCATTCCGCTCTAGTTTTCCTTTTTAGGTTTTACTTTTTTTTGTTTTTCCATGGGTTTCCTTGGTTGTTTTTGTTTTTTCAATGGTTTCCTTTGTTTTATTCCCGCTTTTTACTTGTTTGTTTTTTCCTTCTTTTTCTTCAATTTTCTTTTGCTGCTCTCTCCATTTTTATTTTCTTTTTCTTTATCTTTCATCGGTTTTGTTTGTCTTTTTGTTGCTCTTCATCAGATTTTCTTTGTTTCTTATTTATTCTTTCCCGGTTTTAATGTTCATTGATTCTCTTCGGTTTTTATTCGTTTGTTTTAATTTTCGGATTTTTCTTTGTTTCTTAGTTGATTTTTATCGGTTTCATTTTTGTTCAACACATGTCAATTTTTTTAGTGTATATTGTACATTTTGCATATACATCAAAAACATATTTGAATGCCTTTTAAATACATGATTAAGCTTTTTTCAAAACTACTTTTATGTTTTTATTTGCATGCAAATATGTTTCTCATTTATTTCATAACGATCATAGTTCAAGCCACATAGAGACCGACCTGATAAAACTTAAAAAACCAGTACAACACTAGCCTTTACACAAAGGGACACTAGCCAAGAAGGAATACAATCAAGAATGAAGAATCATTTGAGCTAGACACCACCACAATAGTCACCAAAGAAAAAAAAATGATGGATCACCTCCTCACCTGAGTTCAACGCGGCTCCATCGCTGATATGCAAGATTAATTGTTAAATGCATGGTTAACATTCTTCAATACCCGAAGAATTTTTTAATGGCAATAAAAAAATTTAACTCAAAATGTACATATTTTTTATACACCGGGAAACATTTTTTATACATGTTTATAATTTATTAGTTACATGATCAACATTTTTTCATGCACATTTTGATTTTTATATATTTTTCATATAATTGAAAAATGTTTTTTAAAGACACATTTCACTTTTTTTAAATACTTGATGAAGATTGTTTTTCAAATACTTGATTAAAAAATAGAACTGATTGATTAACATTTATTTAAATACATAGTCAACATTTTTCAAACACGTTGTATATTTTTTTATACATTTCTCGTAAGCATGAGAAACATTTTCTCTATACACATTTAACATTTTTCAAAAAAATTCAAACAGTTTTCAAATATTTTATGTGAAGGTTTCCTTGTAATATATATATTGAGAATATTTGGAAGGTCAAGCAAAATCATATGAAAAGAGAGTAAAAAATCCAAAAAGTAAAAAAAACGAGGCAGTGGCCTGTGGTTACGCCCGCACTGGGCCGGCCCAGTTTTTGATCTGCCCGACGTTAGCGCAACCTACGCCGGTAGCCTCGCCTGAAGGCGAGCGCCGTATCAACCGCCCACGCTACCACAGGTCACTACCTCGAATCTCTTTTCTGGTTTTCTTTTCACGTTTTGAGCTTGTTGTTAGTTTTTTTTATATTTCCAATATTAATATACATATTAAAAATTAAATTACAGAAAAAATAAAAATAAATAATATATACAAATGTTTATCTCATATACGTAAAATATATACAAATAATTACAACTTGTATGAAAACATGTTAATCATGTATTTAAAGAAATTCCTACGGGCCAGCCAACTATCCTCACCCGCGCAAAAGCAGGTCATAAGTGCCGTGAGAGCTGCCATGGACTTCGGCTTTTTTTGGCCGAGGTGGCGGGCGAGCCATTTGTCGCGGATGCTATGTTTAAAGGCCGCTAGGGCTTCGGCATCCGGACAGTCGACGATCTGGTTCTTTTTAGTTAGGAACCTAGTCCAGAATTTCCTGGCTGACTCTCCAGGCTGTTGAACTATGTGACTTAAATCATCGGCATCTGGAGGTCGTACGTATGTGCCTTGGAAGTTGGCGCAGAAGGCGTCTTCCAAGTCCTCCCAGCTGCCAATAGAGTTTTCAGGCAGACTGTTTAGCTAGTGCCGAGCTGGCCCTTTGAGCTTTAACGGGAGGTATTTGATGGCGTGAAGGTCATCTCCGCGGGCCATATGAATATGGAGAAGAATATCCTCAATCCATACCGCGGGATCTGTTGTTCCATCATATGATTCGATATTCATGGGTTTAAACCCTTCTGGGAATTCATGCTCCATTACCTCGTCGGTGAAGCAAAGAGGGTGTGCGGCGCCTCTATATCGGGCCACATCGCGACGTAGCTCAGATGGAGTCCGTCTGCGATTTTCGGCCCGGGCGTGACTAGGCTTGTCACGTCCGAATAGATAGCCGTCGTCGCGTGTCGGGGCACGCCCTCGCGATCCGTAGATCGATCTGGTATGTCCTGCTCTACTGTCCAGGTCCTGCCGAAGGTCATATGTATAAGCCCAAGTTGTTTTATCTCTGCCCTTGCGGTGAGGTGGGGCGGGCTGGTGTTCGGCTTGAGTTGTCGCTTTGTCCCGACCACGTGGTGGTCGGCCAGCCGCATTGCGCGATGATGGTACGGGCTCCAGCGCCTCATCATCAAACTGAGGTAGCAATTTGTGCTTCGGGTAACTTTTGGCTGGGCGCTTGAGGCTGTATTCCTCGGCTGCCAGGACATCAGTCCATCTATCATTGAGCAGATCTTGATCAGCTTGAAGCTGCTGCTGCTTCTTTTTCAGGCTCCTTGCAGTGGCTATTAGCCGGCGCTTAAAGCGCTCCTGCTCGAGAGGTTCCTCAGGCATGATAAAATCCTCGTTGCCAAGGCTCATTTCTTCCTCGGAGAGCGGAAGATAATTACTGTCCTCCGAGTCTTCGTGTATGGCCTGTTCATCAGGGCTGACTTGCCCGTCTTCCCGTTCGTCCTGTTCGGAAGTTGCCTCACCAGGGTCTTCATTGTCTTCGGCATCGTCCGGAGTATTGTTTTCTCCCGTGCCGGTATTGCTGTTTTTTCCACGACGTGACTTAGAGCGGCTCCGCTGACGCCGGAATTTTGGCTGTGTCTCAGGAGGTTTATCCTCGACTGGATCTTCTTTGTCATCGTCATTAATTTCTTTAGGTGTATCCACCATGTACACGTCGTACGAAGAAGTGGCCGTCCAGCGTCCGGTAAATGGCGGGTTTTGGCCCTGCTCCTCATCGCCAGCGTCGTCCATACCGTCGATGTCTTCGGAGCCGTAATAGAGCATGTTGGTTAAGTCCTCGATAGTGGCTATGAAGTGGGCGGTGGGTGGGGAGCGAAATTCTTCGTCATCAGCCTCCAGTTCGAACCGGATATAATTCGGCTGTGAATCCCCCGCTAAGGATAGAGTTTTTAATGAGTTTAGCACGTCGCCTAAAGGCGAGTGCCGGAAGATGTCCGCGGAGCTGAATTTGACGATCGATGACTGATCAAGCTCGACGTACGCGGATGCACATGGTTCGGAACCTGTAGCCGGAAACGAGTCCGAGGTTCCGGTGACACAGATGTCACTCAAGGTTAGGTCTAGGTGCGGCTCCAACGCCGCTGAGACTGCGGCTTCCGTGGCGGGGTTGAGCTTCCCGTCCTCGGATGGCGCGATCTGCTCCGGATCTAGGGCCAGAGCAGTTACAGGTGCTATCTCCTGAGTATGGTCCGATGACAGATTTAGATCATGTTCATCGTGGTGACAGGGAGCGGCTACCGTAATCTCGAATCCGTCGAAGATCAAGTCTCCGCGGATATCCGCGACGTAGTTCAAACTTTCAAATCTAACCTGATGGCCAGGGGCGTAGCTACCGATCTGGTCCAGATGGCCAAGCGAGTTGGCCTGCAGTGCGAAGCCGCCAAATACGAAGATCTGTCCGGGGAGGAAGAATTCCTCTTGGACAGCATTGTTGTAGATGATTGAAGGAGCCATCAAACCTTTTGACGACGGCACAGTGGAACTCTCAATAAAAGCACCAATGTCGGTGTCAAAACCGGCGGATCTCGGGTAGGGGGTGTTGGAAATATGCCCTAGAGGCAATAATAAATGGTTATTATTGTATTTCCTTGTTCATGATAATTGTCTATTGTTCATGCTATAATTGTATTAACTGGAAACCGTAATACATGTGTGAATACATAGACCACAACATGTCCCTAGTAAGCCTCTAGTTGACTAGCTCGTGATCAATAGATGGTCATGGTTTCCTGGCCATGGACATTGGATGTCATTGATAACGGGATCACATCATTAGAAGAATGATGTGATGGACAAGACCCAATCCTAAGCATAGCACAAGATCGTGTAGTTCGTTTGCTAAAAGCTTTTCTAATGTCAAGTATCATTTCCTTAGACCATGAGATTGTGCAACTCCCGGATACCGTAGGAATGCTTTGGGTGTACCAAACGTCACAACGTAACTGGGTGGCTATAAAGGTGCACTACAGGTATCTCCGAAAGTGTCTGTTGGGTTGGCACGAATCGAGACTGGGATTTGTCACTCCGTATGACGGAGAGGTATCTCTGGGCCCACTCGGTAATGCATCATCATAATGAGCTCAATGTGACTAAGGAGTTAGCCACGGGATCATGCGTTACGGAACGAGTAAAGAAACTTGCCGGTAACGAGATTGAACGAGGTATTGGGATACCGACGATGAATCTCGGGCAAGTAACATACCGATGGAGACAATGGGAATTGTATACGGGATTGATTGAATTCCCGACATCGTGGTTCATCCGATGAGATCATCGTGGAACATGTAGGAGCCAACATGGGTATCCAGATCCCGCTGTTGGTTATTGGCCGGAGAATGTCTCGGTCATGTCTGCATGACTCCCGAACCCGTAGGGTCTACACACTTAAGGTTCGGTGACGCTAGAGTTGTTATGGGAAATAGTATGTGGTTACCGAAGGTTGTTCAGAGTCCCGGATGAGATCCCGGGCGTCACGAGGAGTTCCAGAATGGTCCGGAGACGAAGATTTATATATGGGTAGTCCTTATTCGGTCGCCGGAAGTGTTCGGGGGTATATCGGTATTGTACCGGGACCACCGAAAGGGTTCCGGGGGTCCACCAGGAGGGTCCACCTGCCCCGGAGGGCCCTATGGGCTGAATATAGAGGGGAACCAGCCCCTAGGTGGGCTGGGCGCCAAACCCCCCTAGGGCCCATGCGCCTAGGGTTGGGGGAAACCCTAAAGGGGGCGCCCCCCTTGGCTTGGGGGGCAAGCCTCCCCCCCTTGGCCGCCCCCCCCTCTAGATCCATTTTAAGGGGGCCGGCCCCCCTCTCCCTTGCCCCTATAAATAGAGGGGGGTGGGAGGGCAGCCGCACCCATCCCTGGCGCAGCCCCTCCCTCCTCCAACTCCTCCTCCTCCTCCGTAGTGCTTAGCGAAGCTCTGCCGGAGAACCACGAGCTCCATTGCCACCACGCCGTCGTGCTGCTGGAGTTCTCCCTCAACTTCTCCTCTCCCCTTGCTGGATCAAGGAGGAGATGTCCCCGAGCTGTACGTGTGTTGAACGCGGAGGCGCCGTCCGTTCGGCGCTAGATCGGATCTTCCGCGATTTGAATCGCCGCGAGTACGACTCCATCAACCGCGTTCTTGTAACGCTTCCGCTTAGCGATCTTCAAGGGTATGAAGATGCACTCCCTCTCTCTCGTTGCTAGCATCTCCTAGATTGATCTTGGTGACACGTAGGAAATTTTTTGAATTATTACTACGTTCCCCAACAGTGGCATCATGAGCTAGGTCTATGCGTAGATTCTATGCACGAGTAGAACACAAAGTAGTTGTGGGCGATGATTTGTTCAATTTGCTTGCCGTTACTAGTCTTATCTTGATTCGGCGGCATTGTGGGATGAAACGCCCGGACCGACCTTACACGTACACTTACGTGAGACAGGTTCCACCGACTGACATGCACTTGATGCATAAGGTGGCTAGCGGGTGTCTGTCTCTCCCACTTTAGTCGGATCGGATTCGATAAAGAGGGTCCTTATGAAGGGTAAATAGCAATTGGCATATCACCGTTGTGGCTTTTGCGTAGGTAAGAAACGTTCTTGCTAGAAACCCATAGCAGCCACGTAAAACATGCAACAACAATTAGAGGACGTCTAACTTGTTTTTGCAGGGTATGCTATGTGATGTGATATGGCCAAAAGGATGTGATGAATTATATATATGTGATGTATGAGAATGATCATGTTCTTGTAATAGGAATCACGACTTGCATGTCGATGAGTATGACAACCGGCAGGAGCCATAGGAGTTGTCTTAATTTATTGTATGACCTGCGTGTCAATGAAAAACGCCATGTAATTACTTTACTTTATTGCTAACCGTTAGCCATAGTAGTAGAAGTAATAGTTGGTGAGACAACTTCATGAAGACACGATGATGGAGATCATGGTGTCATGCCGGTGACGAAGGTGATCATGCCGCGCCTCGAAGATGGAGATCAAAGGCGCAAGATGATATTGGCCATATCATGTCACTTTATGATTTGCATGTGATGTTTGTCATGTTTACATCTTATTTGCTTAGAATGACGGTAGCATAAATAAGATGATCCCTCACTAAAATTTCAAGAGATGTGTTCCCCCTAACTGTGCACCGTTGCGAAGGTTCGTTGTTTCGAAGCACCACGTGATGATCGGGTGTGATAGATTCTAACGTTCGCATACAACGGGTGTAAGCCAGATTTACACATGCGAAACACTTAGGTTGACTTGACGAGCCTAGCATGTACAGACATGGCCTCGGAACACAAGAGACCGAAAGGTCGAACATGAGTCGTATAGTAGATACGATCAACATGGAGATGTTCACCGTTGATGACTAGTCCGTCTCACGTGATGATCGGACACGGTCTAGTCGATTCGGATCATGTATCACTTAGATGACTAGAGGGATGTCTATCTAAGTGGGAGTTCATTAAATAATCAGATGAACTTAATTATCATGAACATAGTCAAAAGGTCTTTGCAAATTATGTCATAGCTTACGCTTTGGTTCTACTGTTTAAGATATGTTCCTAGAGAAAATTTAGTTGAAAGTTGATAGTAGAAATTATGCAGACTGGGTCCGTAAACTGAGGATTATCCTCATTGCTGCGCAGAAGGCTTATGTCCTTAATGCACCGCTCGGTGTGCTGAACCTCGAGCGTCGTCTATGGATGTTGCAAACATCTGACATACACGTTTTGATGACTACGTGATAGTTCAGTGCGTAATGCTAACGGTTTAGAATTGAGGCGCCAAAGACGTTTTTGAAACGCCGCAGAACATATGAGATGTTCCAAAGACTGAAATTGGGATTTCAGACTAGTGCCCACGTTAAGAGGTATGAGACCTCTGACAAGTTTCTTAAGCCTGCAAACTAAGGGAGAAAAGCTCAATCGTTGAGCATGTGCTCAGATTGTCTGAGTACTACAATCGCTTGAATCGAGTGGGAGTTAATCTTCCAGATGAGATAGTGATGGTTCTCCATAGTGGCATCATGAGCTAGGTCTATGCGTAGTTTCTATGCACGAGTAGAACACAAAGTAGTTGTGGGCGTAGATGTTGCCAATTCTTCTTGCCGCTACTAGTCTTATCTTGTTTCGGCGGCATTGTGGGATGAAGCGGCCCGGACCGACCTTACACGTACGCTTACGTGAGACAGGTTCCACCGACTGACATGCACTAGTTGCATAAGGTGGCTAGCGGGTGTCTGTCTCTCCCACTTTAGTCGGAACGGATTCGATGAAAAGGGTCCTTATGAAGGGTAATAGAAATTGGCATATCACGTTGTGGTTTTACGTAGGTAAGAAACGTTCTTGCTAGAAACCTATACAAGCCACGTAAAAACTTGCAACAACAATTAGAGGACGTCTAACTTGTTTTTGCACCATGTGCTATGTGATGTGATATGGCCAAAAGATGTGATGAATGATATATGTGATGTATGAGATTGATCATATTCTTGTAATAGGAATCACGACTTGCATGTCGATGAGTATGACAACCGGCAGGAGCCATAGGAGTTGTCTTTATTTTTTGTATGACCTGCGTGTCATTGAATAACGCCATGTAAATTACTTTACTTTATTGCTAAGCGCGTTAGCCATAGAAGTAGAAGTAATCGTTGGCGTGACAACTTCATGAAGACACAATGATGGAGATCATGATGATGGAGATCATGGTGTCATGCCGGTGACGAAGATGATCATGGTGCCCCGAAGATGGAGATCAAAGGAGCAAAATGATATTGGCCATATCATGTCACTATTTGATTGCTTGTGATGTTTATCATGTTTACATCTTATTTGCTTAGAACGACGGTAGTATAAATAAGATGATCCCTCACTAAAATTTCAAGAGACGTGTTCCCCCTAACTGTGCACCGTTGCGAAGGTTCGTTGTTTCGAAGCACCACGTGATGATCGGATGTGATAGATTCTAACGTTCGAATACAACGGGTGTTGACGAGCCTAGCATGTACAGACATGGCCTCGGAACACATGCGAAACACTTAGGTTGACTTGACGAGCCTAGCATGTACAGACATGGCCTCGGAACACAAGAGACCGAAAGGTCGAACATGAGTCGTATAGTAGATGTTCAACATGGATATGTTCACCGATGATGACTAGTCTGTCTCACGTGATGATCGGACACGGCCTAGTTTGACTCGGATCATGTATCACTTAGATGACTAGAGGGATGTCTATCTGAGTGGGAGTTCAATAATCAGATGAACTTCATTATCATGAACATAGTCAAAAAGGTCTTTGCAAATTATGTCATATCTTGCGCTTTAGTTCTATTGTTTAAGATATGTTCCTAGAGAAAATTTAGTTGAAAGTTGGTAGTAGAAATTATGCGGACTGGGTCCGTAAACTGAGGATTGTCCTCATTGCTGCACAGAAGGCTTATGTCCTTAATGCACCGCTCGGTGTGCTAAACCTCAGCGTCGTCTGTAGATGTTGCGAAACATCTGACATACACGTTTTGATGACTACGTGATAGTTCAGTGCGTAATTCTAACGGTTTAGAATTGAGGCACCAAAGACGGTTTTTGAAACGTCGCAGAACATATGAGATGTTCCGAAGACTGAAATTGGGATTTCGGACTAGTGCCCACGTCAAGAGGTATGAGACCTCTGACAAGTTTCTTAAGCCTGCAAACTAAGGGAGAAAAGCTCAATCGTTGAGCATGTGCTCAGATTGTCTGAGTACTACAATCACTTGAATCGAGTGGGAGTTAATCTTCCAGATGAGATAGTGATGGTTCTCCATAGTCACTGCCACCAAGCTACTAGGACTTCGTGATGAACTATAACATATCAGGGATAGACATGATGATCTTTGAGCAACTCGCGATGTTTGACACCGCGAAAGTAGAAATCAAGTAGGAGCATCAATTGTTGATGGTTAGTAAAACCACTAGTTTCAAGAAGGGCAAGGGAAAGAAGGGATACTTCATGAAACGGCAAATCAGTTGCTGCTCTAGTGAAGAAACCCAAGGTTGAACCCAAACCCGAGACTAAGTGCTTCTGTAATGAGGGGAACGGTCACTGAAGCAGAACTACCATAGATACTTGGTAGATGAGAAGGCAGGCAAGGTCGACAGAAGTATATTGGATATACATTATATTAATATGTACTTTACTAGTACTCCTAGTAGCACCAGGGTATTAGATACCGGTTCGATGCTAAGTGTTGGTAACTCAAAATAAAAAGCTACGGAATAAACGGATACTAGCTAAAGGTGAGATGACGATATGTGTTGGAAGTGTTTCCAAGGTTGATGTGATCAAGCATCGCATGCTCCCTCTACCATCGAGATTGGTGTTAAACCTAAATAATTGTTATTTGGTGTTTGCGTTGAGCATAGACATGATTGGATTATGTTTATCGCAATACGGTTATTCATTTAAGGAGAATAATGGTTACTCTGTTTATTTGAATAATACCTTCAATGGTCTTGCACCTAAAATGAATGGTTTATTGAATCTCGATCGTAGTGATACACATGTTCATGCCAAAAGATATAAAATAGTAATGATAGTACCACATACTTGTGGCACTGCCATTTGAGTCATATTGGTATAAAATGCATGAAGAAGCTCCATGTTGATGGATCTTTGGACTCACTCGTTTTTGAAAAGATTGAGACATGCGAACCATGTCTATTGGTAGATATGCATGAAGAAACTCCATACAGATGGATCGTTTGGACTCACTTGATTTTGAATCACTTGGGACATGCAAATCATACCACATGGGCAAGATGACTGAAAGGCCCCGTTTTCAGTAAGATGGAACAAGAAAGCAACTCGTTGGAAGTAATACATTTTGATGTGTGCAGTCCAATGAGTGCTGAGGCACGCAGTGGATATCGTTGTGTTCTTACTTCACAGATAATTTGAGTAGATGCTGAGTATATTTACTTGATGAAACACAAGTCTGAATTATTGAAAGGTTCAAGTAATTTCAGAGTGAAGTTGAAGATCGTCGTGACAAGAGGATAAAATGTCTATGATATGATCATAGAGATGAATATCTGAGTTACGAGTTTGGCACACAATTAAGAAATTGTGGAAATTGTTTCACAACTAATACCGCCTGGAACACCATAGTGTGATGGTGTGTCCGAACATCATAACTGCACCCTATTGGATATGGTGCATACCATGATGTCTCTTATCGAATTACCACTATCGTTTACGAGTTAGGCATTAGAGACAACCGCATTCACTTTAAATAGGGCACCACGCAATTCCGTTGAGACGACACCGTATGAACTATGGTTTAGAGAAACCTAAGTTGTTGTTTCTTAAAAGTTTGGGGCTGCGACGCTTATGTGAAAAAGTTTTAGGCTGATAAGCTCGAACCCAAAACGGATAAATGCATCTTCATAGAATACCCAAAACAGCTGGGTATACCTCCTATTTCAGATCCGGAAGCAAAAGTGATTGTTTCTAGAAACGGTCCTTTCTCGAGGAAAAGTTTCTCTCGAAAGAATTGAGTGGGAGGATGGTGGAGACTTGATGAGGTTATTGAACCGTCACTTCAACTAGTGTGTAGCAGGGCACAGGAAGTTGTTCCTGTGGCACCTACACCAACTGAAGTGGAAGCTTATGATAGTGATCATGAAACTTCGGATCAAGTCACTACCAAACCTCGTAGGTCGACAAGGATGCGTACTACTTCAGAGTGGTACGTAATCCTGTCTTGGAAGTCATGTTGCTAGACAACAATGAACCTACGAGCTATGGAGAAACGATGGTGGGCCCGGATTCCGACGAATGGCTCGAGGCCATAAAATCCGAGAGAGGATCCATGTATAAAAGCAAAGCATAGACTTTGGAAGAATTGCTTGATGGTTGTAAGGCTGTTGGGTGCAGATGGATTTTAAAAGGAAGACGGACAATGATGGTAAGTGTCACCATTAAGAAAGCTCGACTTGTCGTTAAGATGTTTCCCGACAAGTTCAAGGAGTTGACTACGATGAGACTTTCTCACTCGTAGCGATGCTAAGAGTCTGTTGGATTTATATTAGCAGTTACTGCATTATTTATGAAATCTTGCAGATAGGACGTCAAAACATTGTTTCCTCGACGATTTTCTTGAGGAAAGGTTGTATGTGATACAACCAGAAGGTTTTGTCAATCCTGAAAGATGCTAACAAGTATGCAAAGCTCCAGCAATCCTTCTAAGGACTGGAGTAAGCATCTCGGAGTTGGAATGTACGCTTTGATGAGATGATCAAAGATTTTGGGTTTATACGAAGTTTATGAGAAACTTGTATTTCCAAAGAAGTGAGTGGGAGCACTATAGATTTTTGATGAGTATATGTTGTTAACATATTGTTGATCAGAAATGATGTAGAATTTCTAGAAAGCATACAGGGTTATTTGAAAAGTGTTTTTCAATGGAAAACCTGGATTAAGCTACTTGAACATTGAGCATCAAGATCTATAAGGATAGATCAAAAATGCTTAATAGTACTTTCAAATGAATACATACCGTGACAAGATTTTGAAGGAGTTCAAAATAGATCAGCAAAGAAGGAGTTCTTGGCTGTGTTACAAGGTGTGAGTATTGAGTAAGACTCAAGGCCTGGCCATGGAAGAAGAGAGAGAAAGGACGAAGGTCGTCCCCTATGCTTTAGACGTACGCTCTACAGTATGCTATGCTGTGTACCGCACCTGAAGTGTGCCTTGCCATGAATTAGTCAAGGGGTACAAGAGTGATCCAGGAATGGATCACATGACAGCGGTCGAACTTATCCTTAGTAACTAGTGGACTAAGGAATTTTCTCGGTTATGGAGGTAGTAAAAGAGTTCGTCGTAAGGGGTTACGTCGATGCAAACTTTGACACTAATCCGGATGACTCTGAGTAGTAAACTGGATTCGTATAGTAGAGCAGTTATTTGGAATAGCTCCGAGTAGCGCGTGGTAGCTGCATCTACAAGATGACATAGAGATTTGTAAAGCACACACGGATCTGAAAGGTTCAGACCCGTTGACTAGTAACCTCTCTCACAAGCGAGATATGAACAAACCCCATGGGTGTTGGATTCATTACAATCACATAGTAATGTGAACTAGATTATTGACTCTAGTGCAAGTGGGAGACTGTTGGAAATATGCCCTAGAGGCAATAATAAATGGTTATTATTGTATTTCCTTGTTCATGATAATTGTCTATTGTTCATGCTATAATTGTATTAACTGGAAACTGTAGTACATGTGTGAATACATAGACCACAACATGTCCCTAGTAAGCCTCTAGTTGACTAGCTCGTTGATCAATAAATGGTCATGGTTTCCTGGCCATGGACATTGGATGTCATTGATAACGGTATCACGTCATTAGAAGAATGATGTGATGGACAAGACCCGATCCTAAGCATAGCACAAGATCGTGTAGTTCGTTTGCTAAAAGCTTTTCTAATGTCAAGTATCATTTCCTTAGACCATGAGATTGTGCAACTCCCGGATACCGTAGGAATGCTTTGGGTGTACCAAACGTCACAACGTAACTGGGTGGCTATAAAGGTGCACTACAGGTATCTCCGAAAGTGTCTGTTGGGTTGGCGCGAATCGAGACTGGGATTTGTCACTCCGTATGACGGAGCGGTATCTCTGGGCCCACTCGGTAATGCATCATCATAATGAGCTCAATGTGACTAAGGATTTAGCCACGGGATCATGTGTTACGGAACGAGTAAAGAGACTTGCCGGTAACGAGATTGAACGAGGTATTGGGATACCGACGATCGAATCTCGGGCAAGTAACATACCAATGGACAAAAGGAATTGTATACGGGATTGATTGAATCCCCGACATCGTGGTTCATCCGATGAGATCATCGTGGAACATGTGGGAGCCAACATGGGTATCCAGATCCCGCTGTTGGTTATTGGCCGGAGAATTTCTCGGTCATGTCTGCATGACTCCCGAACCCGTAGGGTCTACACACTTAAGGTTCGGTGACGCTAGAGTTGTTATGGGAAATAGTATGTGGTTACCGAAGGTTGTTCGGAGTCCCGGATGAGATCTCGGACGTCACGAGGAGTTCCGGAATGGTCCGGAGACGAAGATTTATATATGGGAAGTCCTTATTCGGTCGCCGGAAGTGTTCGGGGTATATCGGTATTGTACCGGGACCACCGAAAGGGTTCCGGGGGTCCACCGGGAGGGTCCACCTGCCCCGGAGGGCCCTATGGGCTGAATATAGAGGGGAAACAGCCCCTAGGTGGGCTGGGCGCCAAACCCCCCTAGGGCCCATGCGCCTAGGGTTGGGGGAAACCCTAAAGGGGGCGCCCCCCTTGGCTTGGGGGGCAAGCCTCCCCCCTTGGCCGCCGCCCCCCCTCTAGATCCATCTGGAGGGGACCGGCCCCCCTCTCCCTTGCCCCTATAAATAGAGGGGGTGGGAGGGCAGCCGCACCACATCCCTGGCGCAGCCCCTCCCTCCTCCAACTCCTTCTCCTCCTCCGTAGTGCTTAGCGAAGCTCTGCCGGAGAACCACGAGCTCCATTGCCACCACGCCGTCGTGCTGCTGGAGTTCTCCCTCAACTTCTCCTCTCCCCTTGCTGGATCAAGAAGGAGGAGACGTCCCCGGGCTATACGTGTATTGAACGCGGAGGCGCCGTCCGTTCGGCGCTAGATCGGATCTTCCGCGATTTGAATCGCCGCGAGTACGACTCCATCAACCGCGTTCTTGTAACGCTTCCGCTTAGCGATCTTCAAGGGTATGAAGATGCACTCCCTCTCTCTCGTTGCTAGCATCTCCTAGATTGATCTTGGTGACACGTAGGAAATTTTTTGAATTATTACTACGTTCCCCAACAGGGGGTCCCGAACTGAGCGTCTGAGGTCGATGGTAACAGGAGACAGGGGACACAATGTTTACCCAGGTTCGGTCCCTCTCTATGAAGGTAATACCCTACTTCCTGCTTGATTGATCTTGATGAATATGAGTGTTACAAGAGTTGATCTACCATGAGATCGTAATGGCTAAAACCCTAGAAGTCTAGCCTGTATAATTATGATCGTCCCTTCGGACTAAGCCCTCCGGTTTATATAGACACCGGAGGGGATTAGGGTTGTACAAAGTCGGTTACAGAGAAAGGAATCTTCATATTTGGACGCCAAGCTTGCCTTCCACGCCAAGAAGAGCCCCATCCGGACACGGGAGAGAGTCTTCGGTCTTTGTATCTTCACATCCCATCGGTCCTGCCCATGTCTAACAGGCCGGACGCCCAAGGACCCCTTATTCCAGGACTCCCTCAGCGGCCCTTTTGACGCTGGGTCTGCCGGCTTCAGCGAGCAGATGAGGCGAACAAGGCCCGAGGGAATACTGCGGTGCGGTGAACTAATCTGAAGCATTCGTACACTTAATCGGACGGTTTAGCATTCCAAATCGCTGTGAGGAGGCATAACTAGCTCAGTTTTATCGTTTAGTAATTCTCAATGGCCAGACACTGCCGTTTGGAATGCTAAACCGTCCGATTAAGTATACGAATGCTTCAGATTAGTTCACCGCACGGCAGCATTCCCTCGGGCCTCGTCCGCCTCATCTGCTCGCTGAAGCCGGCAGACCCAGCGTCAAAAGGGCCACTGCTCCACAAACCTTTTTTTGGGCATTCTCATGAACCGGGCTGCCGTGGGCCGTGTGGCCGTGAGGTGAGTTACAGCCAATATTTTCTTATTGATGATGTGCAGGAGGTGGGCCGGTCGTTGCTTCCATCAGTCGTTGCTCAAATTGTTTTTTTTTTCATCAGTCCGTCACCTTTCAGTTGCGGTGGATTTCAGTTTTTGGCTACTTATGGTTTAATTTTTTCTCAAAAAAAAAACTTACAGTTCAATTGCATCCTTATTTGTCCCTTTTCTTCCTCTGCGCAGCATCTACTATGGCAAGGCCACAACGAACGATGACGCGTGACACACAGAGAATCTCCACCACTTATTCAAATACCTTAGAAAGTGTGATGCTTAGACAAACTTTTTTGTACATTGACGTCCCAATGCTGATTTAGATGGCATTGTCACCCGTGTCAGTTTTGCAACTTATACCTAAAGCTTCAATAATGCCCCACCATCTAAATGTTCTCTTTTTTGGTCAAGATTTTTCTAATATACTATTATTATTCAAATAAGATGTACCTGCGCGACAACGCGCGCCTTTATGTTCTAGTGCATGCATTAGAATAACCCCACTCCCCCGTGCGCTCCTCCCTCTAGTTACATGCAGTGGCGGAGGACAAAACCTTTTTGAGGTGGGGCAAACTCTTAAGCAAAAAAATCATAATGCGAAAAAACGTCTTACATTTTGGAATAGACAGAGTAGATAATTACACACCAATAGTGCACATAAATCTTTTCATTTGATCTTAAATGGAATAACCAGTACAATGAAAATACAAACATATTTTTAATAGAAGAACAGCCTAAAACATGTCAGTAAGTAAGCTTTAATGGGGTGTAGAAGACCTGGGCAATGATAGAGCCCTACCTTTAAAAAAATCTTCCTTAATCACTACATTGGCCTGTCGCCTTGCCACTTTCACGGATACTTGGATCGGAGCTACTGCGACTACCAGGAACTACCACAAAATATTCTTCAAATATGCAATTCATCATATTCATATCCAATGCCACTAATCACTTCATTCTATTGTCAACCCATATCAAATACGGTCGCTGCTATTGGCCGTCGCCCCAGCGCTTAAGCTCGTGCTGGCTACCACCACTGCGCGCCGCCGCTAGGGTTCGTTGTGGTCTCTCGCTCGGGCGGGCATCTGGAGCATGGCGGCTTCGACGAACCACTGGATCGATTGAGCTTCTGCGCGTGCGTCTGTGGGCTGTGCCTGTGCATGACCTGCTAACGCCCAATATGGAGTCCACGATTTAATCACAGCCCAATAAAATGCTTGACGGTGATTATTAGTGATCCGACCAGCTGTATACGTATAACTAGCCGAGAAATCAAGGTAGGGCAAGCGCCCTACCTCGCCCTACCGGGTTCTCCGCCTGTGGTTACATGCATGTATACAAGTGGTGGACATGGCCGTGTATATAGCTAGTGATTAGTTAGTGCATGGTGGTTAGTTGAGCTAGTGGGTTAGTGCATGGCTTACTGGCCGGCAAGGCTGCAGAGTGCTAAGTACTTGCAGCGTTTGGTTCATAGGCGTGTTAGTTCTTAGCACGAAAATTAGCGCGTTTTGATCCTTACCTGACCTATCGTACATGCTGTAGAGAGATAGGCATCCACAAGAGGTCCAGCCAGAGTTTTTTTTTCCTTTGCAGGAAAATAGCGATCGTCAGTGGAGGTTGTAACCGAGTAGGAGAGAAAAAGGCATGTGCGCCTTAGATTATGGGAGTGCATGCAAAGACTTGCGCGCCCAAGATTTTGGGAAGGAGGGAGTACTGCGATATCAACGACGTTCAACCTGGGCCTGAACGCAGTTGATAGTTAGGAAAAATAGTTGCCGCGTTCAGTTGTTCCGAAACGCGGCCTGTAGAGAAATCCTATAAGGGGGTTTTCTACTAGTGGTCTGTATTTTGTACTCTTTCTGTTCCTAAATATTTGTCTTTTTAGAGATTTTAAATGGACTGTCACATATGGATGTATATAGACATATTTTAGATTGTAGATTCACTCATTTTGCTTTGTATAGAGTCACTTATTGAAATATCTAGAAAGACAAATATTTAGGAACGGAGGGAGTATATGATAGCATTGGCCTCTAGATAATACCAAGTTGCTATTCCTAACAGGATCCATATATGCAAGAACAAAACAAAAATTATATGCTTTATATCTTTCTTTATCCGTTCTTGAGCAATATCAAATAAAGTGGGTCCATGATCCACACACATGTATGTTTCCATATAGACTAAAAATCTATGATATACTTAACAAACATGATTAGTCCCCTATATGTCGTATTGTCATCAACATCAAAATATAAGCTGCCAGCAGATGTCGCACCGATCATCCATTTTCTTGTTCATTTGTTTCATGATGTTGTTCGCCCCCTGATTATAAAACGCCTTCTCGCAATTATCTGCGGCGAAGCTAGCCTCGCCGATCTTTCGTGCCGCTTCGTTGTAAGCGTGGTTGCCAAAGTCCTTGCGTGCGTTCTCGAGGGTGTGGCCGGCTTGGTTGTATTCGCTGCTGCACATGTCCAGTGCCAACCCCAGTTTCTCATCGCGCTCGTGCTCGTGCTTGGCCTTCTCTTCCTCGCTGGTCTTTTCGCCTTCCCTGGCGGCAGCAGTGCAGATGTCCAATGAGATGCTTTGGAGCTCTACCCTGGTGGTCGCATTCACGCTCCGTGGGTCGGAGCTGAGCACCTCCATGCAGTCGGGATGGTCACTCACGCCGTCGCATACTTCGGAGATGAATTTGGCATCGGCGATAGAGGAGGGAACGACAACGAGGAGGGTAATGGCTATGAGGGTGAAACTAGCTAACAGGGCCATTTCTATTGACAGAAAGGTTTGCTCTTATTTTGTGCTTGATTGTGTTGTGTTCTACCATATGATTCAGAAGTATTTATATACACAGTATGCCCCTGCATAAAGGAGAATAATCTGAGATCAGTGTCCTCAAGTCACACACGGTTGTGAAAAGATACGCAGTCATAAATGGATTTGAAAGTCAATATTTTTGTGAAAAGATATGCAGTAATAAATGGTTGTGACCTAACCACTTGAAAATATTTCATATCCTTCACGAGGAGCGCAACTATTATTTCTGCACAAATTAAATAAAAGGATTTGTAAATCAAAATATAGACGTATTATAATGAATAGATTTCTCCAACTGTATCTGCACTTTATCACACACTGTTGACTGTAACTTCTCTTCTCCCACGTATGCATGCACCTGCTCATGCACTAACCCCACGTTCTTCTCCACGTGAAGAAGGGATGTCATGGTTACTGTAGCTTACGTGACATCCCTTGAAGATGTTAGAGGATCCGGTTCCTCTTCTCCACTCACGCACGACGCGCCCTATGTAAACTATGGCGCCTACACGCTCTGTTGTAACACCGGCTATTTAGCGGATGCAGAGTTTTGCACCCGAGCTCAAATGAGCTCGGGTGAACAGTAAAATCAAAACAAAATCAAAAAATTACATTTTTTTTTGGAGAAACATTGACAAAAGTTTTAAGTGCTTGCAAAAATTCGTCACGAATCACATTCCTAGAAGGCGTGGCAAAAAAAAAATCGGTAATTTGAAAAGCATTTTGAAGCACTGAATTTGTTTGTTTTGCCACGCCTTATAGGAATATGATTCCATGATGAATTTTTGCAAGCACTTTTTAACTTTTGTCAATGTTTCACCCCAAAAAAAAATGGAATTTTTTGAATTTTTTCGATTTTACTGTTCACCGAGCTCATTTGAGCTCGGGAGCAGAAAGGCACTTTCGCTATTTAGCCTCGATCAATACAGACGGCGACACCCCAAGGTGTACTAACCCCAAGTTATCTTTTTTATAAAAAAGATACGCAGTAATAAATGGTTGTGACCTGACCATATGAAAACATTTCATATCCGTCATGAGGAGCACATATTATTCCCTCGCCAAATTAAATAGAAGGATTTGAAAATCATTATCTATACCAATTAAAGTGAATCGATATCTCCTACTATACCTAATATGAACGATTCCAAGTCGTTAATTCTAGGTTACGTCAAAATAGTACTACGTGTAGATACTATGATCTCTATAGATGTGCTGAACTGGATCTGACAAGTATGGTTTTCATGTACGAGTTTACTACATTGTTGCCATGTGTGTTGTGCTTACAGGACTGGGCCCGAAGGTGAGCGGGAGGTGCACAACCAAGTTCTAATATCTCGCCCCATCAGTCGCCCTTGTATCTCTAAAATTACTGCAGCAACCGTAGCAGTGCTCGTAGGCTCAGGATCTAGCTACACAAATTTCCTTGGGAATACCACTTACGCACGCACGCAGTATATGCATGTAGTTTCTGTTCAACACATGCCAACTTTTTTCTGTACACATTCTACATTTGTCGTATACATCAGACACATATTTTACAGACACATTTAATATTTTTTAAATACATGATTAACTTTTTTGAAAACTATTTTTTATGTCGCATTTATTTTGTTGTACAATTCTGGTATACATCTAGTTCATTTTTTAGATACAGGTTAATATATTAAAATACAAGATTAATTTTTTTAATACATGGTTAACAAAATTTTCAATACATGGCAAATATTTTTTAATGAAATAAAAAATTTTCACACACAATGTACATTATTTCTATACACCAGGAAAAATTCTTTATACACGTTTAAAAAAATACAAGATCGACATTTTTCATACACATTGTATTTTTTATATATTTTTTGTATACATGACAAACATTTTTTCTTACACAATTAGAATTTTTCTAGTTCTTTGTGAGGATTTCTAAAATTTATTACTTATTTTTTAATCCTTGATTTTTTTTTGAAATACATGACCAACGTTTTTCATACACATTGTAAATATTTTTTGTATACATAAGAAACATTTTCTCTATACACATTTAACATTTTTCAAATGTTTATTTAACATGTTTTAAAATTTTATATGTCAATTTTTCCTTGTAATGTAGAAATTCAAAATATTCGTAAGTTTAAACACAAATAAAAAATCAAAAGTAAAAAAGAAAAACATAAAAATGAAGAAAGAAAAGAATAAAACAAAGGCAGTGGCCTGTGCCTTCCACCTTTTCGGGCGGCCCATTTAGGCTGCCGCCTTTTGCTAGCGCAACCTACGTCGGCGGCGCAGCTATACATTCGCCCCAAGAAGGCCAGACATGGGCCGTCCCAGGTGCGCCGAAAGCCATAGCCTCGTTTTTTTGTTTCTTTTCACGTTTTTTTTTCGGATTTCCTCTCTTTTTTTCACTTTTTTAATGCTTAAAAATATTAAAAATAAATATATTATAAAAAACACTCTACATTAAACATTTGAAAAAATTTAATCTAACATTTGTAAAATTTTACATGTGTATAGAAAAAATGTTTCTCATGTATACGAAATATGTATACAAAACAAATACTCCCTCCGTCCCAAAATAAGTGACTCAACTTTGTACTAACTTTGTACTAAAGCTAGTACAAAGTTGAGTCACTTATTTTGGGACGGAGGGAGTACAATGCGTTTGAAAAAAAAGTGTAATTTTATAATATTTATCAAGCATTTCAAAAATATCTAATCATCTATTAAAATAGATAAAACGTGTATTACAATTTGAACATAAATACATGAATTTGCAAAAATGTTGATCATGTATAAAACAATGTTAGTCATATATTTCGTATATGTTAACCATGTAGAAAACAATGTCTGAGATATATACGAAAAATGTAAAATGTGTATGAATAGAGTAGCCATCAAATACAAAATTTTGAAAAATATTAATGATCTATTTGAAAGATGTTAAATATGCACAAAGAGGTTCCTGATGTATACAAAAAGTGCAAAACATGTACTAAAAATTTAAACTTAAAGGAACTACATTTTACAGAATGTTGATCATCTATAAGAAAACATGTATTAAAAAACAGGACGGCCACTTACTGTAGAAAGATGGACAGGCATGTAGTTAAATATGTTAATCAAGAATTTGAAAAAACTGTTAATCCAGTATTTGAAAAATGTTAGTCAAACATTTAAAAATGTTAGATTTGTATAAATGTTTTCATATATAAGTAAAATGTATAAAAATAATTACAATGTGTATGAAAAGATTTAGATCATGTATTTAGGAAATGTAGAACGTGTCCCAAAAAAATTCTAGCGCGTACGAACAATGTACAACATACATTAAATAAATGTATACATCGGTAAACGTATATTAAATAAATGTATACGTCAACGAACGGAGGTCGCGCAGGCAGAGAAGGAGTCCGCCATCCTCGAGTCCATCCAAAATGAGGCATACATGAAGGGCAACCGACGCTTCATCCGGGAGAAAAGGACGGAGATCGACGAGCTCTTCGCATCTAGTTCGGACGACGGCGAGGCAGAGCCTTCGCACGGGGGCGCAGCTGCCGCAGTTGCCCCTCTACCCGCCGCCAGACATGGGGATTGTCAAAATATCCTGACTGCTCTGCGTTCAAACGACACGACAGCCGTCTGTCCATCCGTCTGCCACCCACATTAATGACACGTGGTTGCCAGGGCAGCTACTCCGGTGCCACCCGTTTGTCCCTCTGTCGCCCATCATTGCTATATAAACTGCAGCCCCGACCATAGCCGCAGTCATCTGCCTTTGATCCCTTTCTCCTCTCCGCACCAGTCCCACCATGGCTTCCTTGCACGCCAAAGCTCTCTGGGACGAGCTGCCGCCGGAGTATAAGAAGGAGATGGCCACCATTGCTGCCGGCTGGCAGGCTGGCATGCAGCCGGAGGATGACGACGTCCCAATGGAGGACGCGGGCGACGATGAGCTGGCGCCACCATTCTTGTCCGTGCCACCCTTGCCAGTGCATTGTAACATGACCATCTGTGAGGCCCGTACCCATTACATGGACATGATGCGCGAGGAGCGGGAGGCGCAGGCCTACAGCCACCAGCTCCTCCAGGAGCAGCAGCAGGCAGAGGAGCAACTCGTCGCCGGCAGGGCGATCGCGCCAAGCGTGGACCTGGCGGAGCACGCGGCGCTGCTCGAGTCCTATCGCTCCGCCAGCAAGATCCGTCTCGCCCGCTGGTGGTACCGCCAGCATTAAGCGGACCTGGAGGCCACCTACAAGGAGTTCCACGGGGCAAAGGTTTGGGAAAGACCGATGTTGAGGAGGACATCGCCGCCACCTCCGAGGGGCGCCCGCCGCCACGTCCGCGGGCGCTGCCGGCAGCGAGGAAGAGTAGTGCACGATAGGTCGCCGCCGCTCGGGTCCCAAGAAGGCCACCTCTCCTCCCCTCCCATTGAAGCCAAGCTTGGTGGGCTGAGCATCGTCGACTGATTGGTCGCTTCACGGCGACATGGAGGTGGACATATTCACTTTCCGATAGTCGCGTGGTCACGAATAAAATGGTGGGTGTGCACACTCCAAAATAATTGATTGGGCTATTGCCTATTATGCTTGGGGTTGTTTAAAAGTATTAATGTGGCCGCATCATATATGGTAAAAAATACCTCAAATTCACCCGCTGGCTACGCCACTACTTTCGGAGACTCAGGAGGCAGAGGTTATGGAGGCGGAGCTGGAAAGTGCAAAGGCGGAACTGAAGACGGCGGAGCTTCAGTTCTCAGGGCTCATGGCCAGGCATGGGGAATGGGCGCCGGCGATCATTTAGTTTAGATATTATACCTCTAAAGTCGTATGAGCTCTTCTTTTAGGATAAGTATGTCTGAAATGTAATGAATTTCGTCATGTTTATATGAAATCCGGCGTGCTTACATGAATCTCGCCTGGTTTGTATAAAAATCCTTCATGTTTGCATGAATTTCATCCGATTGGTTCATAAAGTAGTTGAAATGTATGCGGGCAGCGTTGGACGGCGGCATCCCACATCCGTGTCCGTGGATGGTCATCGTTGGAGATGCCCTAAGCAAGTCAAATACTCTGATATATGGCTGGAAGAAGAATATGTGGAATAAGACTTGGAGTGAGAGAGGGATTTGTACAGCTTCCTCTATCAGGCCACTCCTCGTTGACATCCACCCAGCAAGCAAAATTATGTATATTCTAGTGCAAAGAAGATTTGAGACATTCGGAAGCCGAATAGACTCGAGACATTTAAACCACAGTCACCACTCTTTATTTTCTTTCTTTCTCACATAGTACTAATAATTAACTAAAGGCTAATTCGATGCTCGGGTTCATCTACACCTGATATCTCGGTCATTGGTGTGGATGCGTTGGGATGGGGTTGGGAGCTCCTATCTCATGTGCAGGTCGCTGGGTACCAACCGAGAACCCCCCCCCCCCCCCCCCCCGCTCTCCCCCAGCTTATCCTTTTGGGCCGACCCATATTGGAGGCGGAGCGCCCCCATTTTTATGTTTCTTTTTCTTATTAATTAGTTTTGCTTCTATAAAATTGTTTTTGATTTAAAAATGGTTATGAATTTCAAATAATGGTTGCGATTTATAACAAACAACTAAATTCGAAAAAATATTCATGAATTTCAAAACTTGTTCTTGAATTTGAGCAATGTTCGCGAGTTGAAAAATGTTCCCGAATTCAAAAATAATTCTCGGGATTGAAAATGTCCGGGAATTCCAAAACAATTCACGATTTTGAAAACATTCATGAATTCAAAAGAAATGTGAAAAAATATGAACAAATGTTCACAGATTCATAAATGTTCAAGAATTGTTTTCAAAATGTTCAAAAAAATAAAGAAATCATCATGAACTACAAAAGTAGTTCACCGATTCAGAAGTGTTCTTAAATTTGAAAAGATGTTCAGACATTATAAAAAACGATTGTCAAACAAAAAATGTATGAATTTAAAGAACCTTTTGCCAGAAAAATTCAATTCAAAACATATTCTCTAACTCAAAAAAAAGTTCGCGAGTTTTGAAAAATGTACGCAAATTTTAGAAAAACAAAAAACGAATTTGAAATATGTTAACTATTTGAAAAGCAAATGTTCAAAAAATGAAGAAGTAGAAAAATAAAATTGAAAAACAAATAAAAAAGGAACAAGGGAAAAAGAAAAATGAAAGGAAAGAAAATAAAAAACGAAAATGAATAGAGAATGGATGGAAGGAAAAATGAAAAAAAGCAAAAAAAAACACAAAAAATAAAGCTAGTTGGGCCAAATACGTTTTTTGTTTGGACAGGTGCGTCAGAGCTAGTTCGCCGGGGGATGTAGGCGATATACGGAGCACTGAGCTCGAAAAAAAAAGGGCCACAGGCGGGTTGTTGTGAGCCCAGATGTTGGTGGCATGGGTGTGGCTGAGCCCGGGAGAGATCGAATTTCCCGAAGATGGCCCATGACCCAGGACGGGATGTGAATGGGAACCCAAACCGTCTAAGCTACGCGTGAGAACTATATCTTGCTTATGGCGAGACCAGCTTTTGTCTCGCCAAATGCTTTTCATGTATTATACAGCACTGAACTGGCCTGTTTCTTAGCGCTCGCTCGCTAGCTGGTAGCGTTCACTGTGTGTTGCTCTGTTTTTTTCTTTCTTATTTTTTTTTCAATTCTTCTTTTTATTTTTTTTCTTCACGGATATCTTCATTTTTTTTTCTTTTTCTTTGTTTTGCATCGGTTTTCTTTTTGTTTCTCCCTTCGTATTATTAGAATTTTCTTCTATTTCCTTGTTTCTTCATTTTAAATAGTTTTCTTAGTTTCTTTCTTGGTTTTCATTGGGTATTTTCAATCTTTTTCATTGGTTTTCTTCGGGTTTTTATATTATTTTTTTGGTTTTACTTTTTGGTTTATAATGGGTCTATTTGTTTTTCTTTGTTTATTTCAGGATTTTCATTGGTTTCATTTTTTCAGCACATGTCAACTTTTTTTAGAACACGTTCTAAATTTTCATGTACATCATAAAAATGTTTATATACACATTTCATTTTTTAATTTATGATTAATGTTTTCCAAACTAAATTTTATGTTAAAATAGTCCATACACATTTTACATTTTTTGTTTATATCTAACACATTTTGATAACATGGTTAAGATTTTTCAATACACCGTGAACATTTTTATAATTGATATGAACATTTTTTCACACACAATGTACATTTCTCGTATAAATTCAACAATTCATGTAAACGATCAACATTTTTTAGTTACATGATCAAAATTTTCTTCATACACACTGTAGTTTTTGTATATATTATCGTATGCATAAAGAACATTTTTTCTATACATAATTATAATTTTTTAAATACACTATTAATATTTTTGAAATACTTGTTGATTAAAAATTTACAAATAGTTCGTTTGAGTTTTTAGAATACATGATGATCTTTTTTTATACACCATGTATATTTTTTATACATTTTCGTTTATAGGAGAAACATTTTTGCTATACACATTTAACGTGTTTAGAAATGTTTTATGTCAATTGTTCCTTGTAATGTATATATTTAGATTATTTGGAATTTTGAACAAAAACAAAATGATAAAGGAAAAAAAACAAAAACAAAAACACACGAGGTGGTGTCCTGTGGCTCCGTGCGTTGGCTGGCCCATTTCGAAGGCGCCTGGCCCGAAAGCAACCTACGTCAGCGGGAGCTCCTAATCGAGGGAGCAACTAACGAAGGAGCGATCCTTCGGGAGCCTCCCCAAGGGTCACTTGGGGTGGGCTGAGAGCGCGCCACTTGAACAAAAGAAATTCAAGAAAAAAAATTCTTTCATGCAAAAAATGCGTTTTTTTCTTCCGCAAGAGGCATGTCTGTGCCTCTTGGAAACAAAAAAAAAGCATATTTTTTCCTTCAACGGTTTTGCTTCTGCGAGAGAGACGGATTTGCTTTCACGAGAGGCATGCTCGGGACCGAAAAAAACATGTTTTCTCTATATTTTCTTCGGCGAAAAGCACGGCCGTGCCTCTCATAAACGGAAAAATTGTGTTTTCCTTTTATCTTCCTTCTGCGAGAGGAACGGATTTACTTCTTGTGGAGGCACGGATTTGCTTCCATTAGAGGCACAATCGTGCCTCTTTCGAACAGGAAAAAAATGCTCCCGGTTTGGTTTTTTGTCCAGTTTTTTTGTGAAAAAAAGGTTGTCCAAACCTATCAACATTGAATCTAACTTTGAGGATCTTGACGCGAGAAACCCAACAATGAAAACAGTTCAAGATTTGGACGCACGGTCGCCACTTGTCACAACATGAGGAGGTGAGAATGAACTTTGCTAAGAGTGCTCCGTAATTCGTGTCGCCGGGTGGACGGCACAGAAGGGGCACCGCACAAAATGGTAATAGAAAACACGAAAAGAATCCAAAAAATTGTGTTCCTGCGAGCTCGCGCCCTACACTTTTTTTTGCAAAGAATCATAGGGTATTTATTCCAGAGTGATAGAGTTACAATCTTCAGCAACTAGCTTGCTAACGCATGGGGGTGGATGGCCCAACCAACAGGCTGTGCTATCCCCACATCTACCAAATTTTGCTAAACAATGTGCAACCCTATTCTGTTCTCGAAGGATTTTAACAGGAATAACCACCCTATCATTCAAAAACCTTTTGATCTCTGACACCAAGTGCCCATATGCCGATGAAAGATCGTGGATGTCGCCTAGAGGGGGGGTGAATAGGCGCTTTAAAATAATTACGGTTTAGGCTTGAACAAATGCGGAATAAACCTAGCGGTTAATTTGACAAGCACAAAACCTACAACAACTAGGCTCACCTATGTGCACCAACGACTTATGCTAAGCAAGATAAACAACTAAGTGATAGCAAGATATATGACAAGAAACAATATGGCTATCACAAAGTAAAGTGCATAAGTAAAGGGTTCGGGTAAGAGATAACCGAGACACGCAGAGACGATGATGTATCCCGAAGTTCACACCCTTGCGGATGCTAATCTCCGTTTGGAGCGGTGTGGAGGCACAATGCTCCCCAAGAAGCCACTAGGGCCACCGTAATCTCCTCACGCCCTCGCACAATGCAAGATGCCGTGATTCCACTAAGGGACCCTTGAGGGCGGTCACCGAACCCGTACAAATGGCAACCCTTGGGGGCGGTCACCGGTACCCGTCAAATTGCTCGGGGCGATCTCCACAACCTAATTGGAGACCCCGACGCTTGCCCGGAGCTTTACACCACAATGATTGAGCTCCGAACACCACCAACCGTCTAGGGCGCCCAAGCACCCAAGAGGAACAAGCTCAAGGGCACCAAGCACCCAAGAGTAATAAGCTTCTCAACTTGTAACTTCCACGTATCACCGTGGAGAACTCAAACCGATGCACCAAATGCAATGGCAAGGGCACACGGAGTGCCCAAGTCCTTCTCTCTCAAATCCCACCGAAGCAACTAATGCTAGGGAGGAAAATGAGAGGAAGAACAAGAAGGAGAACACCAAGAACTCCAAGATCTAGATCCAATGGGTTCCCCTCACATAGAGGAGAAAGTGATTGGTGGAAATGTGGATCTAGATCTCCTCTCTCTTTTCCCTCAAAAACTAGCAAGAATCCATGGAGGGATTGAGAGTTAGCAAGCTCGAAGAAGGTCAACAATGGGGAAAGAACACGAGCTCAAAGGATAAGGTTCATTGGGGAAGAAGACCCCCTTTTATAGCAGGGGAAAAATCCAACCGTTATGTGCTCAGCCCGCACACGAGCGGTACTACCGCTCCATGAGCGGTACTACCGCTCTGGCGGAAGAAGCAGGGAAAAGGAGCAACCAAACATGAACCTTGGGGCGGTAGTACCGCTTATAAGCGGTACTACCACGCACCCCAGCGGTACTACCGCTGGAGGAGCAGAACACGGGACCAAAAATGCAGTAGCGGTACTACCGCCCGACCGGAGCGGTACTACCGCTTACAGGCGGTACTACCGCCCATCGGGGCGGTACTACCGCTTATAGGCGGAACTGCCGTGCCTTACTGCCGTGCAACTACTGCAAAACTCGACACGAAAAATGCAAGACCCAAAATCGAGGCGGTACCAGCGCGGAACCGTAGCCGTACTACCGCTTATGGCCATAGGCGGTACTACCGCTTTGGACAGCGGTACTACCGCTTGGGGCGATAAGCGGTACTGCCGCTCTGGCCGCGGTACTACCGCAGGGAGAAAACCAGAACTGCCATAACTTCTTCATATGAGCTCCGAATTGAGCAAACTCAAGCTTGTTGGATACAAGACGATGAGTAGCATCAAAACAGCGACAGGTTATAGTAAGAAGAGGCAGGGGAGGTATGCCAACAAATAGAGGAGTGAAACCTCCAACCGAGAAGAACCGGCATAACCTCCAACATCGAAAACATCATAGAAGATGCGAGTGAACTCCGTTTTCGATGAACTCGAGCTTGTCATCAAGATGACCATAAGCTCCAAAACTCACAAAGAGAAGAACCAAACAGGAACCAACAAAGAAGATGCAAGGATGCAATGGTTTGAGCTCTCTATGAACGATACGATCAAGCTACTCATCGAGAGCCCCCCCTTGATAGTACGGCAATCGATCCTATAACCCGGTCTCCCAACTACCATCATGAGACCGGTAAAATAGAAAACCTATCAAGAGCAAACCTTTGCCTTGCACATGGTCCACTTGAGCTAGATGATGACGATCTTGACTCCCTCAAGTTGGACCACCTTTCTTGGTTGTGTTGGCTCGATGAAGACTAGTTGATTGCTCCCCCATACTCCACTATGGGTGAGCCACTCTTCCGCACATCTTCACCAGTCCATTGTCACTACAATGGACGGCAAGCTTCAAGCATTTGATCTCGTCATGATGCTTCACTTGAACTTGCACACCGCAACATCTTCACAAGTCCATTGTTGCCACAATGGACGACAAGCTTCAAGCATTTGATCTCTTCATGATGCTTCACTTGAACTTGCACACCGCAACCTAACCCCACAAAGAACTCTCACGAAGGTCATGGGTTAGTACACAAAGCGTAATTGACAATGCTTACCACACCATGGGATCGCTTGATCCCTCTCGGTACATCTTGTGCGCTTTGTGTGTTGATCAACTTGATTCACTCTTGACTTAGTCTTGATCAACCTTGACTCTTTCCAACTCTCTTCATTTGGATGATGTCTTGAAGGTAAACATGAATGATCACACAATCTTCTTCTTCAAGACATGCTTGCAATAAGCTCTACTCTCACATGACCAATCTTTGGATAATTCCTTAATAACACCTTGGTCACCACATAAACTCCTTGAAACCAACACATGGACTTCAAGAAAAGCCTATGGACAAATCCTTCAAATATAACTCAAGGCAACCATTAGTCCATAGAGATTGTCATCAATTACCAAAACCAAACATGGGGGCACCGCATGTTCTTTCAGCCGACCTGTCCAACGAACCATCCCCGAGCATCTTAAGAGCCACCGCACAGTCAGACTGAATTACGATAGTGGCTTGAGAATGCTCTACCGCCAGCTTCAGCCCTTCCAACATGGCTTGCAGTTCTGCCTCGAGAGCTTCATTGCAGTGGAACAATTTGCGGTAGGATGCAAAGATAACAGCCCCGGTCATGTCTCAAAGAATCATACCAGAGCCCGCTGACCGGTCCGTAGGGTCGAAAGAGCCATCTACTGACAACGCCACCTGATGCACCAGTGGAGGAGGCCATGGCTTGCGAGGTGCATGTATCACAGATGGGGGCCTTTGTGTGGGCTCATGAACCGACGGTGCTTTCCCTTTAATAATCTCCTCAACACTAAGCGAGATTTGTTGGAAGGTATTATAGTAGCTTGACAAGAACGAGCAGGAGACCTCGAGAGGAGGGATGGATTTACCATGAGTGAGTTCATTCTGCAGGTACCATATACGCCATAGCACCATAATGATTCTGCTCCGGATTTGCTCGTTTGACTCAGCTAGGAGATGGAGCAGCCATTCCGAACCCGTGCATGGGATATCTGTTCTGGGAGGAAGTGGCCAGACTAGCCGCATGGAATCCCAGAGCATGCCAGCATTCTTGCACACGAGTAACGCATGGAACGAGGACTCCTCCTCCCTCTGACAGAGATTGCAGCAAGCGGATGTACCAATGTGTCGACGAAACTTCTCAACATTTGTAGGAAGTGATCCCGAAATCACCTGCCATGCAAAGTGCCTCATCTCGCGCCCTACACTACCAGCAAGTGTTCAACTAACCACTACGGCGTGCCATTAGAAGTGGCGGAATGCGACGCTAAAGCTTTAAAAACTATCATAGCCGCTCATACATATTTTTCTTTAAGAAATTGAAACTTTACAATTTTGGAAAGAGTTCAGGAACATGAAAAAAAACGTTGCCTTTTTCAAGAAAAGTTCAATTATTATGGAAAAATGTTCATAAATTGAAAAAATAGTCCACTAAATATTAAAAATAGTTCATCAAAATTTCGAAAATGCTAACCAATTGGAATGAAGTTCACACAACTGAAAAAAGTTCATCACTTTTGAAAAAGTTCACCAATTTGAAAAAAGTTCAGCAATTTTTGAAAAAAGGTCATCAAACTTTTTTAATAGTTCATCGAGTTTGAAAATAAAATCATTGAATTTGAAAAAAGTTCATCGATTTTGGAAAACTTCGTCAAACTTGAAAAAATACACCGGACTTGAAGAAAAATTAATCAAATTTGAAAAAAAACATCAATTTCAGGAAATGGTTCGTCAATTTTAAAATAAATTCAATCAGCTTAGCAATAAAAAGGAATAAAAACAAAAGAAACAGAAAAAGAAAAAGGAAAAAAGGAAAACATATACGAAGAAAAGTGTGAAGAAGATATAATTGAGCATATGAGGTGAGGCCGGTTGGGTGGTTAGTGCAGTGAACGAATGACAGGGAGGTCTCTTTCGAATACCATCGGCCGCACCCGCGCACGTTCATTTCCTTGGTTTATACAACAGAAAAAAAGGGGAAGATGGGCCGACCCCAACTAGCTGCGCCCTTCAGGTGCCCGTTTGCGAACGGGCACTTAAGCATCAAATAGGATCCACCAATAACTTTTCTATATGCATTTAACATTTTTCGAATGTTGGATTAACATTTTTCGAATAGCTGATTAAAATTTTATTGATTAACATTTTTTTTCAAATTCTTGATTAATATGTTTTGAATACATGATCAACTTTTTGCATACACATTGTATTCTTTTGTATTTTCATATACAAAACATTTAAAAATCTACACATATTTAAGACTTTTCTAATGCTTGATTTTTCTAAAGTTTTTTAATATATATTAAGAATATTTGCAAGTATAAATAAAATTAATAAAAGAAAGAAAAAAACCGAAAAACATAAAACACGACAAAAAACCAGAAAAAATTAAGGCAGTCGCCACAGGCCTCGCGCGTGCCTAGACTGGCCCATCATGCGCTCGCCTAGGCTGCAAAAAATATTTGTAATATTACGTAAAATATATACAAAATACTAGAATGTGTATGGAAAACTTATAGAATGTTAAATGTGTATTAAAAATGTTCCTGGTGTACATGAAAAAGGCACAACGTGTGGTAAATAAAAGTATTCATCAAAAATATAATTTGAAAACAAAAATTGATTATGTATAAATATTAAACATGTATATAAAAATGTCTCGTCAGTTGTAGTCGCCCCTTCTCTGTCTCCGCTAGTGTTGTGTGAATCCACGCACGGGGAATATGGAATAACACATATGTGCAGAGATTGCATACTTGGAAGAATACACGATTCACATGCTTTTTTCCTTTTATTAGATTCGTGACTCACATTCTCGTGGTAGGAAGGTAGGTGGTGGCCTCTCATTGGTTGGGGTGATGTGGCACCGTTAAATATGACTTTCTGCCAAAATTAGTGATCAAAAAATACATTCTCACATGCATGTCACATGAAAATTTTATTATGGATCACAGCATTGTCTGTTGTTTGACATGAGAGCATAGTGCACCTCTAGTCACATATGGCGCAGTTACATTCCTGAACGGAAACGTTGACAACCACACAATTACCATTTGTGAGGCGACCTCCCCCGTCATGCTGGCAGGCTAGCCGGCAAGTTAATTCATCGCATGATGTGCCCGAATAAGCAATGTGCGTTTTACAATTCTCTGTAGACAAGGATATAGATCATTAAAAGAAGCTCAATTTGAGATAGTTCGAATGAAATTTGTGCAGTTCAGATCACAATATTATTCTACTTTGGTTGGCAGGAGAAATGAAACATAAAGAGGGATAGGGAGATCGATTTCGTACCAGCATGGGTGGAATTTACTAGCAGGAAAAGTACCATCAGGCAAACTAGAATAGGTTTACCCTCCATAAGATCACACACAAATTTCTTCTTTGTATTTCTGCTTGGATTCCCACGAGCATACATCATGATGTTATCTTTATATAGACTTGTAGCTAGAGAACATTTACTCCCGCATTAATTAAATATGATCTAAAGAAATCGGACTATATCACCGCTCTTAATTTGTATAAATTGGTTCTATCTTTAAATTGGTAACCATTTAATTTCAGTATATCTATCCAGTTCTATCCCAATATGAGTTTGCCAAATTTAGGAGTTGCCCCCGGGGACGATTATGTCTCTCCCACCCTTCCCCGCCAGCCTGCCTTCGCCACCCCCTCAACCACTAATCTCAGCGACAACCGCACTGACGATGAACCCACCTTTGTATGATCCTCTCATGTCACCCAATGATGCCACCTCGACGCCAGAGGATGCCATGGGCCTTGATCTTTGGGACCAACTACTCCGCTGGCTCAACACAATCGCCACCTCAACTCAACCATATCTGGCCAACATGCTCTACATCTCCTTCTCATCATCCAAAACCAGGCTTGACGAAAAGAATGAGTCAACTCTATTACATGCATGCCCTTGGTGGCATAGCCAAACAACATTTCGCCTCCAGAACGGACTGAGCTACCTTCTATTCGCGGTTCCAACACCGGAAAATGTCGCTAGCCTGTTACAACTTCCACTTCTAGTTCACCCCACGGCACACATCAGCAGCGACCTTTCGAGACTTGCAACCACACTTGGTGGCACCTCTCTTGCTCAATATCTTGTTGTCCTGGAGGACCTGGCGCTGGATTTGAAGCCTAAAGCATGGTTGCGACTATGTTCCTGCCAACCGTAAAAGTCCACGACAGTTGTTTGGTGTCACAGCAGCATACTTCAACAACAGACGACGACGAAGACTGACTCTCCTTCACCATCGCAAACGCTCGCATAGCTGCCCTCATTCGTGCTCTGTGAACTTCAAAAAGAATTGGTGTTCTACGTTTCCCGATGAGGGAACACAGGAAGCCAGCAGCTGATGTCGGAGTTCAACTTCACGGGCAACCAATTGGTGCACATCCAAGTAGCGACGGACTACTGAGAAATTGTCAATAGCCAACCCCCAAATTAGCCTGTTACGCCCTGATTTCCGTTTTTGATCCCTATAACGCAAAATGCTTGCCATCTAAAAATAGTTCCACTACACCACACCACACCCCTTACTACCACAAAACTCCAAATTATGTTCTTCTTGACATAGTGATTGCATTTTTAAATTAACTATTGATCACTATTTCTCTGGGTGTAGTGCTTTCTATTTTTCTTAGGGAAAAATATATAGCTTATGCTTGTTTCACCCGACTTGGTCAAACAAAAAATCACCCAACGGTCACCGGTTCGAACTCCTAGGAAAGCCCTACACCTATGTAGATCCCTGCCATAGCGCATGAATCCTATTTAGCGCCTGCTGCGCCACTTGTAGGCTAAATGGTAGGTACCGCACATAGGCGGTGCTATGGGTCCCTCACACCGACCACTGTGACTCATGTCGCAGCAGCGTCCTCGTGATCGATGATGGCTTGCTGGCATAGGATAGGCCTGCCCCTTAGCTCCGATCGTGGGGTTTCTTGAATGCGTTTTTTCTGTTGTTTTCACTGCATAAATAAACCAAAAGGTTCAAAAAATGTTTGTGAATTCAAATTTGTTCATGAATTTAAAAAATGGTTCGTGAATTCGAAAGGAAATTGAAGAATTTTAAAAAATTCTTGCGATATTAAAAAGAAATATGAATTCAAAAGATGAAAGCGAATTTGGAAATGTTTGCAAATTCGAAATAAGTTGATGAATTTGAATGAACTCAAAAATTGTTCACCTTTTCAAAGAATGTTCATGAATACTAAAACTGTTCATGAATTTCAAAAATTATGAATTCAACAAATGTTTGCAAATTTGAAAAATGCTTGAGCATTAAAAGTTGATCAATTTATACAAAAATTGCTGGTGGATTTGAAAAACTCTTGACAAATTGAAAATTGTTCATGGATTTGAATTCAAAAATTGTTCCGCGGGGTTAATTAAGGCCTATGGATACGGCGAGGATCGGAGGCGTGTTGAGCCTCAGGCGAGGAGGTCATATAGTATAAAGTTCCGGGGTTGTATGGCAATCCAGTTTTTTTCCTTACATGTCCAGCAGACAGCCCGGGACGGAGGGTGTAGCAAACTCAGTTAGCAAAGTTTTTTGGTCGAAATCGAAGTACATAAGCGTGGGATACAAGATTTATGCACAGAATTGATGAACGATTTCAGTTTGAACAAAATACAATGAGATCTCATTAA
Source organism: Triticum aestivum (assembly GCF_018294505.1). Lineage (NCBI taxonomy): Eukaryota > Viridiplantae > Streptophyta > Magnoliopsida > Poales > Poaceae > Triticum > Triticum aestivum. Next base: position 617,145,942 of record NC_057802.1, on the reverse strand, counting down.
TTGAACAAAAATAAATATACCAGGATTCATTCAGAATGAAGAGTAACATCAGCAAATTCAGAAAAACTGGCACTGCATGCGTGCACTTGATTCAGAATTCCAAGATTCAGAACACGCGTCTTTTCTTCCTAAAAGGTTGACAGCTTCAAGTAGCAGAATTCATCACCTAACTAGCTCGCAAAGTACGCACTAGGAAACTAAATCGATGGACGGGACGAAAAAGCTAACTAAATCGATGGATGGACGGACTGACGATCATGGCTGCGACGTGCACTCAGTCGAGCACCTCGAGGGCGTCGTACTCGGGGCCGGAGATGGCGTCGGCCATGATGGCCGAGGGGGTGAGCACGCCGTCGGCCTCCAGGAAGAGGCGCACCAGGTTCTTCGAGTAGCCGCTCACCAGCGCCACGCCCGCCTGCGCGGCCACCACCGGCGACGCCGCCTTGGACGTGCCTCCCACGTTCCAGAACACCACCTCCGGCGCCGCAAAGCCCTCGGCCGCGAACCGCTTGCGGATGGCCTCGTGCTCCGACACCCACGCCTCGCCGCCCGTCCACCCGTCGAACTCCATGTCGCTCAGCACGAAGACGCGCCGCACCATCTGGTCCTTGGCCAGCTCGCCCGCCACCGCCACCTTCAGGATCTTGTTGAACACCGCCTGCAGGTTGGCGCCGCGCTGCGGGGTCACGGCGGCCAGCGGCCGGAGCTTCTCCACCAGCGACGCGCCGCGCACCTTGTGCAGCTGGTGGGTGGCGTCGAAGGTGATGACGCGCCCCTTCCAGGGGTCCTGGCTCAGCTCCGAGATGAGCAGCCCCAGCGCGATGGCGGCCGCCGCGGGCGGCTTGTCCGACGTGCCCGAGAGCGCGCACATGGCGATGCAGTTGGTGAGGCGGCCCTCCGAGGCGAGGGACGACACCATGTGGCGCCACTGGAGCTCCGCCGACTCGTCGTGCTCGCCCTTGAGCGCCGCGGCGACGATCACGTGCGGCAGCACCGCGTCGGCGGGGATCTTGGACAGCCCGGCGCGCACCTCGTCGTAGAAGCCGGCCACGCCCTCCTTGTCGTGCTTCTCGAACGCCTCCTTGTACTGGCGCATGGCCGTGGACGCGACGCGCGCGTAGGGCAGCTCGTCCCACTTGCGGGCGCTCATGTAGACCTCGGGGAGCTCGAGCACCTTGCGCAGCGGCACCTGCACCTCGCGGCGGAGGCGGCTGCGGACGCGGTAGGCGTAGTGCTTGTCGGGGATGGCGAGGTACTCGGGGCTCGAGTCGCGCGGGAAGACGCGGCGCGCGATCGCCTCGCAGAGCAGCGTCGCGCGGTCGTACGACGAGCGGAGCGACGGGCACCACTTGGCGGCGAGCCCGATCTTGGCCGTCTCGCCCGCGCGCAGGTGCTCCAGGTCCGACTTGAGCAGCCCGGCGAAGAGGTCGGCGACGCCGTCGTAGAGCTTGCGGAAGGCCTCGTCGGAGTCGTAGCGGGCGAGCACGGCCTGCGCGTGCTCTGCCTCCTTCTCGCGCCGGGCCTTGGCGGTCTCCGCGGCCGCGGCCCTGCCGCCGCCGACGCAGCGCCGCTTGCCGCCCTTGCCCCCGGGCCCGCCGCGGCGGTACTGGATGGCGGCCGCGGCGACGTCGTCCTGGTCCTTGCGCTCGTCGCGGGGGCCGTGGAGGACGCGGTAGAGGATCTCGGGGAGGTCCTTGAGGCAGCCGAAGCGGGCGAAGCCGCCGAGGTTGGCGGCGAGGGTGCGCGGGTGGTTGGCGTGCATCCAGAGCGCGGCGGCGTAGAAGCCCTCGCGGTCGGCCTTGCCGAGGCCGCGGACGCCGCGGAGGTGGCAGACGAGCCGCAGCGCCGTGCGCGCGTCGGCGGCCCACGCGACGCCGAGCAGCGCGGCCACGTCGGCGGCCGCGGTCGCGCCGGGGACGACCTGGAAGAAGAAGTCGACGCAGGGGTCGCCCGACGACGCGTACGCCAGCGCGCGTCCCGTCGCCGCAGGGGCATGGGCCGTGGGCTTGCGCTGGGGCTCGTCGTCGTCCGAGTCGCTGTAGCCGTCCGATGATGTCGAGGAGTCGGAGGAGTACCCGCGGGGCGCGCGCTTCGGCTTGGCCTGCTTGGTCGGCGTCGGCTTCTTGGCGGCGGGCTTGCGGTCGGCCATCTCGGTGTCGACGATGGCCTGCGGCGGGCCGAGGAGCGCGGCGCCGGGAGGAGCCATGGGTTTAGCTTGCTGGCTAGGGTTTGGAGATCCGATCGGTGGGGATCGAGATGGGGGATTGGATTGGAGGAGACGATGATGGGTTGGGTGGACGGAGCGATCGCTTATATGGCGTGGCGCGTCCGTTGCAACCGACATAGGAGGTCCCGGGCGGATCCTTTGCGGCCCAACCGACTTAAAATTACTATTTTCCAAGTTTTCCTCATCTTTTGTATTCCTAATAATAATAACATGTTTGAGCACACAAATAACCCCTGCTTAATTATTCCGTTGCCATGCCCCTAAATGAATGTTTTGCAAAATAAATAAATGAACACTTGTAGCGGTCAATTATTATTTTCCAAGTTTTTCGAAATCCGACAGAAGGGTGTGTGTTTTTAACATGGCGTGACACCATGCCTCTTTATCGTCATTTCATATACTTCGATCGCCACCATCCTACACATGTCCATCATTCTTCATTGTCATAGCTCCCCTTATTCCTTGGGGTGTGTAGTCCTTGTATAAGAACCATGGGGTGTGCAGGGTGAGTTGTATTTCCAGCTGAGAAGGTAAGCAAAGCGAAAGGAAGGCAAGCGTGGCTCGGCTAGCTAGCGAGCGAGCGACGCACAAACGATCCTGGCTAGCCAGACGGCACGCTATTGCCAGGGTCGACAGCCGCGAGCGTTACCCATCTGCATCTCGTCCGTCCAAGGACTAGGTCGGTTCGGACGGACGGTGCGGATCCGCACGTCTACGTGGCCGGGCGGGCCTCACCACACTCCAACCAGTTTTTTTTATTACTAGTTCGTTCAGGGCTGGCCGTGCGCGCTGCTTGACGGCTACGTAACCGGCGAGTTTTTTTTACTGCGATTCATTCATTCATAATAGTTCATTCACTGTTCCCCTAAAAAAAAGTTCATTCACTGTTCGATTTCTGGTTGGATCGGCACGTAGCTAGGCTCGATCATAGCTCGTTCTCTTTTTTGCTTTCCTTCGAGGGGGATTATTACATATTAGCTCGTTTTCATTTCCTTCTTAATAGTTATACAGTATTCCCTTTGTCCCACAGTGTAAGATCATTTCTCAAGCTAACAACAACATCAAAAATAATCTTATATTATGGGACGGAGAGAATACACCATATCATCGTGCCCAGTCAACAAGAAATATTGTTCTTTGTTTTGTTTTGTTGTGATCACATTCAAAATGATGCCATAGTTGCAAGGAGGAGGCGACAAGCCTGGTGATCTCGAAAGCACATTCAAATCATCATGAGAGGCAGACAATCCAAAAAATGAATGGCAAATTCATAGATCCTCCAATGCAACAGCCTCATGGATGGTTGTCAGGTTGTTGTAGCGGCCTTTGTACCGGTCTTTCCACCCAGCGGGACAGTTCTTCCATGTCTAGTGCATGCAGTCATGATCCAAGCATCCCAGGCCGCCCGCGTTCTTCACTCAATGCCAACCGCCTCTCGGTGTCTTCACCGTTGGGTTCCCTCAAGTACTCCAGCCTAAAGATACCAATCATGATTTTTGTGTATTTTTTTACAGACTCTAAGATTGTATCTTCTCCAACGTGGACATAGTCATCAAAGGCGTCAGCCAGACACCCATAGGAGAGCACTCGAACAACTGTTATACATTTCATCAAAGGGCTCACGCTTATCTCTTCGGATGTACTCCTCTTGAGTTTGAACCAATCATCATGCTTCACCACGACTTTGCAATGGTGAGAAAGAGACTTATGTGCATCCGAAATCACCGGCAAAATACTTCTAGGTTGGATTGGGGCCGAAATAATCTCTCATAATCTTGGCATGGCCCTCCACTCTCTCTCGGTTGATGTGTATGTGGCCTTCTCGCAAAAAAAGATGTGTATGCAGCCATATTGTGAATTTGTGATCCTCTTCTCAACCCCCAAAAATCATCATTGAAGTTCATGTCAACGATCATTTCGAACTCGTTGTCATCTTGTTCCTCCTCCGATGACGAATAGTCCTCGAAGGTCATCTCTCTCAACCTCTTCATCTTGACTAGAAATGACTCATTTCAATTAGATTGACAAAATCTTTATTTGACCTCTTGGGGACATGTCTACTCTTAAGGAAGTATTCACTTAGTGATACTAATCCCTTTACATGTCATCCCAATCTTGGTACTCTTGATGTTCGTGCATTCTTTGTGAAGAGATTCTCTTATCTTATCTAACCTTGTTTTCTCAAGTTTGTCTGTTCAGGTAAAATTGCTCAAGCACCTCAAGGTAACTAGGTAAGTATATGCATCATACTCATATGCATGGTGATATCTTGCTTCTTGCACATACCGTTTGCAAGAAAGATTCATGAATATGAATATATTTCATTCAAAGTTTCTTTACTCTGATGCATATGGCCAAGACACATGTGACATATCAAGTTTCCTACCCTATTGTGCATTTGCATTCCAAAAGCACTTATCCTTTTTAAAGAATGCACTACAAAAAAATACACATCCGTGACATTTTGGGCCGAACAAATTTTTTTTCTGTAACATATGACACTTCTATGACGATAATTGTGACAAAACCCGGTATCATCATAGATGTGGTGGGCTCCTACTTCTATGACAAAAAATCATGACAAAAAATGGGCTTTTCGTCCTGCGCGGGCCGGAGACGCAGCTGCATGACATTCTTTGGGCCGTCCATGACGGAAAAAACCGTGGTAGAAGCGAGGGGGAGGAAAATTTTGGGGAGTTCCCGGTTACGGTGGGAGGTCGGGGGCCGAGCGATGCGCGTTTCTCTCGTACACGTACGCGCGTGTGTGTGAGGCGTTGGCTCTAACTGAACCCGAGCGAGGCGTTGGGCTCTAACTGAACCCGAGCGATTGCACTGCAGGCTACGCGTTACTGAACCCGACCGAGCGATCGATGGCTGTTAATTGAACCCGATCGAGCGATTCCTTCGCTACTGCTACTAACTGAAGCCGATCGATTGGATAAACAGTGAGCGTTGCGGGGGGGGGGGGGTTGGATGAACAGTGAGCGGTGGCGTTGCCTCTGGATGAACAGGACCCCGTGGTGTGGAGGGCTGGATGAACAGTAGACGGTGGAGGGGTGCCCGTGGAGGGGTGGTTGAACAGGACCCCGTGGTGTGGAGGGCTGGATGAACAGTAGACGGTGGAGGGGTGCCCGTGGAGGGGTGGTTGAACAGTAGCCGGTGGAGTAGCGCGCGGTGGAGGCTGGATGAACAGGAGCCCGTGGAGGCTGGAGGAGGTCGACGGTAGCCCGTGGAGGCTGGAGGAGGTTGACGGTGGAGATGAACAGTATCCCGTGGAGTCCCGTTTTGCGGTACGCCACACCCCTCCTGATGAACAGGACCCCCGTTTCGACCGTAGGAGGTCCGTTTCGTCCGTTTTGCGGTACGCCACATCCCTCCCGATCAACAGGACCCCCGTTTCGACCGTTTTGCGGTACGCCACACCCCTCCCGATCAACAGGACCCCCGTTTCGACCGTAGGAGGTCCGTTTCGTCCGTTTTGCGGTACGCCACACCCCTCCCGATCAACAGGACCCCCGTTTCGACCGTAGGAGGTCCGTTTCCTCCGTTTTGCGGTACGCCACACCCCTCCCGATCAACAGGACCCCGTTCCGAACGTAGGAGGTCCGTTTCCTCCGTTTTGCGGTACGCCAGGCCTCGTTTCCATCGCCTGTTCCGTCCAAGCCCTCCCGATGAACACGACCACGCATTCCGTTCCGACCCAGCCGGTTGGCTCCCACGTGTTCCGTTGCCTCCCGATGAACACGACGCATTCCGTTGCCTCCCCATGAACACGATGCATTCCGTTGCCTCCCCATGAACACGACGACGACTCTGTTTCTCCGTTCCGACCCAGCCATGTACACGAGCCCTGGCCGTACGTATGCGCGAGTAGGCGTTCGAGACCCCGCCCGTATGTACACATACGTGGCTGTATTTTCTTTCTTGCACCCTGGCCGCTGTACGTACGTGTACATGCTACGTGCGCGCCTCTACTACGACCAGTATGTACGTACACGTTCGCGACCAGAATGACAACGCTACGTACGCTTCGACCAGGTGGGTCCCGACTGTCAGGCACTTCCTTGCCTGCGAAGATGTAGCTGGTGGGTCCCAGCAGTCAGGGGGGCGAATCGTTTTTTTGCCCGGACGCACTTCCTTGCGTGCGACGATGTAGCCGGTGGGTCCCAGCAGTTAGGGGGCGAATCGTTTTTTTGCCCGGACGCACTTCCTTGCGTGCGAAGGTGTAGCCGGTGGGTCCTAGCAGTCAGGGGGCGAATAATTTTTTTTGCCCGGACGCACTTCCTTACATGCGAAGATGAAGCTGGTGGGTCCCAGCAGTCAGGGGGAAACGTTTTTTCCGCGAAATACAGTGGCCCATCCGGTGGGTCCCAGCTGTCAGGTGGAGGTATCATTATTTTCCGCGTAATAAGGAGGCACTTCCTTGCTGCGGCCGTGGACCCAGCTGTCAGCCTCTCCACGTACAGTCCACGTCCGATGGAAGTCGTTCCTTGACCACGTTGACCAGGCCGCGCCGAGAGCACCACGGCGGTGGACGACAGCGAGGCCTAGGAAGGGGACGACGTGGAGCCGGGGAAGACGCGGCAGTGGAAGCCCGCGCGGAGAGGAGTACGAGGGTTCACTGGTTCGGCTGCGGTGTGAGGCTGCCGTCGCCGCAGGGCCTGGCCAGCGGTGGGAATAGTAGGGGGCGGTGAGGCCTCCGCGGTAGCACAGCCGGCCACGGGAGGCAGGAGCTTGCGGCACGACCGACGCTGCTTTGGGCGGCTGGAGCAAGAAGACCAGAGGTTGAAGAAGCACTACGGCCGTTGGATGGACATCGTACGGTCATTGGAGCTAGAATCGTTCATATTGACTAAGTTGACAAAGCCCTCCGTCCCCGTCAACTTAGTTGGCCCACAAGTCATCCTCCCACTATGGTGGGTCCCAGCTAGCAGGGAGGGTATTCATTTTTGTGTGCGTAATAAGGAGGCACTTCCTTGCGTGCGAAGATATAGCTGGTGGGTCCGACATGTCAGCGGGGGGGGGGGGGGCGTTTTTTTCGCGAAATACAGAGGCCCTTCCGGTGGGTCCTAGCTGTCAGGTGGAGGAATCATTACTTTGCGCGTACAGTCCACGGCCGATGGATGTCGTTCGTTGACCACGTTGACCAGGCCGCGCCGAGAGCACCATGGCGGTGGACGACGGCGAGGCCTAGGAAGGGAACGACATGGAGCCGGGGAAGACTCGGCAATGGTTGCCCACGCGGTGGGGAGTACGAGGGTTTACTGGTCCGGCTGCGGTCGCCGGAAAATAACATGAGGAGTGGGTGAGTAGAGGAATGGCCTGGCCAGCAATGAAGTAGGGTGGGGCGGTGCGGCCTGTGCGGCAGCACAGCCGGCCACGGGAGGCGGGAGCAGGCAGTCCCACCGGAGCTGGTTTGGGCGGCTGGAGCAAGAAGATCAGATATTGAAGAAGCAGCACGGCCGTTGGATTAACATCCAACGGTCACTGCTGCTAGAATCGTTTGTGGACTAAGTTGACAAAGCCAAAGTACACGTCAACCTAGTAGACCCACAAGTCAGCCTCCAAATCTGTCCCAAACAGCATACAGCCCAAAATTTCTAACCAGATTCAAATTAATTTTAAATCTAAATATACCTTAATTTAAATTCAATGAAATTTTACCCGCACAAAAACAATGAAATTTAAAATATCAAAATCCGAAAGAAAACAATATTACTTATAGCCCATTTATTATTACTTATAGCCCATTTTCTGGGCAAAATGCATCCCTCCTCGTCTTGAAAGATTTCCGGCCCAACAGGGCATAGAAAAGCAAGTAGGCCTACGTTGGTTATTCTGCAAAAAACAAAATAGCTGGCTAGCCATTTTCAGAAAGGAAAAAAACAAACTGGGCTGGTCATGTGCTAAACATATGAAATAAAAGCCTGGGCTAGACGGGCCACGGGTCCCGCACAACCCAGTTGATACCCTTCTCCGTCCCGAAAAAACAAAATTACTTCGCGCGCTGCTGGGTCCCTACTGTCATCCTCACCATGTACAGTCATCTCCTTATTCCTCTTGGTTGTTGACCATGTTGACAACACCGGAGGGCGGCGCCGCGGCGAGCGAACCAAGGCGGAGGACGATGGTGAGGCCTTGGACGGGAACGAACAGGAGCCGGGTAAGATCACAGCCAGCCGTGGGAGGCGGGAGCAGGCGGTCCCGCCGGCGCTGGTTTGCCTTTGGCGGCTCGAGGAAGAAGAGACTGAAGAAACGCGACAGACGTTGAATGTCAATCCAACGGTCAAGGTTGGCACAATCTTCTGTTGACTAAGCCGACACCAAGTAGCATACTTTTTTATATATAGGAAGAAAACTGCGAGGAAAATGCGTTCGTCTGCCGTCCTCCTCACAGGGAACGTTCGCCACATAAGTGACTAGCACCCTTGGTTTTCAACCGAGAGGTCTTGGGTTCGAGTCCCAGGAACTCTCAATTTTGTCCTCCTTCCTTCCTCGCAAAAAAAGGGAAAGAAAATCAAAGACTTGGGAAGGCGTACAGAACAAGCTAGTGTACCAGTAAAGACACGTTGCCGAGTTTTAGGAAAAAGAAAGACGTGCTCCTGTAGCTGGTTCGAATCCAAACCTAGACTATGACTATATATGGTGCTATGCTACTCTGCAAGTAATGAAACTGACATATCCAACGTTCGCTTCTCCTCTTCTCTATTACTCTGCCTAGCATCAGAAGCTCTGGCCGCAGCAACCATGTCCGCTGGCTGCTCGTCCACCTGCTCTTCAGCAGGCAACAACCAGATATGCGCCAAGTCGCCACCCGTACCATCGCCTGCGGGTCTCATCACACCCCCGCCGGCACGCGCACCGCAGCCGATTTCTCATCGCAACCCGCTGCCGTTGGTGTGGTGCCACTGCTGCAAATCACGCAGAGTCATCCGTCGCGTCTCAACCACAATCCGCAACCCTGGCCGAGTCTTCTACAAATGCCGGAATCATGGGGTAATAATATGTTTAAGTGTTGTTCTGCTGCTTTCAGTTGCTGATTTTTTAATAGTTTGGTTGATGATCTTCCAATTTGATTCGTGCAGAAAAGGGAAGATTCGTGTGATTTGTATTTCTGGGAAGTTGCTGATGTGGGGGAATGCAACTACGCTGATAATTTGGTTAGCCGAGGAATCCCAATACCAGCAGGTTGGGGTGTTGGATAGGTAACTGAAGGAACGACAGAAGAGGAAGATGCAGAGCAGAAGGTTAAAGATGCAGTTCCTCTAATCATGGCCAAGCAACAGCTGCTGAACGGCCTTGACAGCAATGAGGAGATAAAAGAGCTTGTGAAGATAATGGGCAAAATCGATGTGCTCTGTAGGATGATTGTCTCTTTATTTGCAGTGTATGTAGCACTCGTGATGTATTCAGTGGCTACGACATGAGCACTTTGCTGAAACTAGTAATGAATGAATCCTGTGTAGCAGGCTAGGCGTAGTGTTGTGAACATCTAATGATTTCTATTAACGGAAATCAGGGGGTATCCCCTTTTGCTCATATAAATAAATAAATAGCAGAGGCCCTGTCGGGTCAGCTTTGTTCTCATTCGAAGACGTCAAGCAAATTGCAGTCCAACAGCAAACTATGTCATCAAATTCAAGTTTCACAGCCAAATATGAGTACAACTAAACAACAATGTCATCATGTTTTAGTTGTCATACAATCACCAAACACAAATCAGCATACATAACAAGTGATGTTCTCACAGCAAAATACTAAACAACATGTTCATCAGGTTTCAGTTGTCATAGCAAGCACAATTTCACATAGTAGATAAAAAAACGTCTTCTGACAAGCAAATATGACAAAAGCAATGTAATCATCATCCGCAGCAGCAGCGTCAACATCTTCGCCATGTGTATCAGTCTGAATCATAATTCCCCACGGTGTCATCTTCTTCTTCGTCCTCAACGTCCTCGAACGTTGGCTTCTTCTTGATCAACTCTTGTATGTCCACAGCACGACAGGCAATCTTTTCGCCGGCGTCATTGACGTGATGGTTCTCAAAGATATTAGGAACATCTGTGTTATCTTGTACATCAGGAGCAGTGTAAGCATCATCTTGTTGTGCAACTTCATTAAACGAATTCCTCTGCTCAAACCTTTGCAATACTCTCCAGTCATCGCTACGTGCAAATGTGTCTTCCAAGAAAAATATCTGTGTTGCTTGATTTGCCAAAATAAAAGGCTCGTTGGTCTGGTACGCCGCCTTGACATTGATGGATTTGAAATAATCATCAGCTCTGGGTTTTGCGATCCTGGAAAACAGGTTATACCAACGACAGCACAACAGAACCACACACCGATGATCCTCGAAACTGGAGATATACTGCAACTGAACAATGTCTGTTATGTTAGCATACATTTCAGTTGTCTCTTTGTCATACGTATCCGTGCTCATGATGGCACTGTTTTGTGTCTTCCTGCCTTCGTCTCGTGCAAGGGTGTTGTAGTGCACATCTCCAACAACGCAAGATTCATAATGTCTTACCCGAGTATCAGGACCCATTGCTAGTGAGTAAAGGGCATCATCAACTGCCTGCCCATCCTCCCGCATCTTCTTAACCTATGGTTAGAAAATAGACAAGCTGATCATCTTATGTACTCAATATATTAAAAAAACTGACAGTGCACTTCAAAAGCTTACATGGTTCTTGAACCATTTCGCAAATCCTGCCATAACCAGTTTGTCAATGTTTCTTGGATTTTGCGGCAGTAACTCCTCTTTGTAGATGCTGCACAACATAGTGATCGCATCAAACATCTAAATATATAAGAATGTGCTGCAAGTTTAGTAGATTATGATGTATAAGCTGCAGTACTGCACTTACTTGATATAAGGTAGTATCTCAGGACAGTTATTCAACACATACCAAACCATTTTGTCCAAATCTTTAGGTTTGTCCTCTTGTCGACTCTTCCCTGTAACTCGAACAGAATAATCGAAAACATTGAGCCCGGGATTGTCTTCACCCACCTCTTTGCTAAGCTGATCAGCTGTTTCAATGTATTTTGAGCAGAATGTCAACGCTTCTGTAGCAATGTAGGCCTCTGCAATGGAACCCTCGGGTCTAGCTCTGTTCCTAACATAGCCCTTGAAAGTGCCTAGCCGCCTTTCAATAGGGTACATCCAGCCATACTGTACTGGACCTCTAAGTAGTGCCTCATCAGGTAGATGAACAGCCAAATGCACCATCACATCAAAGAAGGCTGGAGGATATATCTTCTCAAGGTCGCATAGGATAGTTGGTATCTTGTCTCTAAGACGCTCCAAAGCATCTATCCTGATATTCCTACTGCAGAGTTCCCTGAAGAATTGTCCCAACTCTGCAACTGCTCTGTATAAGTCAGGGCGGCCCAATCCTCTAAGGATAACAGGTAAAACCCTTTGAAGTAGGACGTGGCAGTCATGAGTTTTCAACCCTTGTACCTTGTTTCCATCTGCACTGACTCTCCTTTCAGGGTTGGAAGCAAATCCATGTGGGAATCTCACACGTGACAGGACCTCGCAGAATTCTTTTCTTTTTACCTTGTCCAAGACGTACACAGCTGGTGCCATATCCCGTGGTTTACCTTCATCTTGCACCTGCAAATCCTTTCTGATACCCAGGTGTGTCAAATCAATCCTAGATTTTAAGGTATCTTTCGTCTTGCCTTCAATATTAAGAAGTGTGCCGATAATGCTGTCACATATATTTTTCTCGATGTGCATCACATCAAGATTATGCCGCAGATCCAAATATTTCCAATACTCCAAGTCCCACAAAGTGGACCTGCGGGTAAACAATAATCTCTCTTCTACCCTGCCACGCTTCCTTTTCCCGCTACCATTACCAGGATGGTTTCCTGGTGTAATATGCCTGACCTTCTCTAATTCCACTTGCAACTCATCGGCAGTGAGCCTCTTTGGCGCATCACGGTTTTCATGCTTTGCATTGAACACATGTCTTCGGTATTTTCTAGGATACGTCTTGTCCTTGGCAAGGAAACGGCGGTGTCCAATGTAACAGATCTTGCTAAGTATTGCGTATGACAGCGGATTCCTGTCACAGCGAACACATGCATTGTAACCATGTGTCGCCCTGACATAGTGCCCAAAGCCGGATAATCATGGATGCACCAAATTATAACAGCACGCAGAAAGAAATCAGCTGGTGGGCTGCTATATAGGTCTCGAGTGAGAACACCCTTCCATAGCTGTTGAAGTTCCTCCACAAGAGGCTCCATGAACAAATCAAAATCCTTTCTAGGACTTTTTGGACCTGGGATGAGCAAGGCCATCATGTAGTTTGATTCTTTGGTGCAGACATTTGGAGGCATGTTGTAAGGGATAACAAGCACTGGCCACATGCTATATGTGGCGCTCTGGTGGCCAAATGGGTTAAATCCATCTGAAGCTAAGCCAAGTCTAATGTTTCTCGTGTCAGCAGCAAACTCTTTGTGTTTATCATTGAAGCTTTTCACTCACTACCATGAGATGGATGGCTCATTACATTCTGATCTCTGTACTCCTGGTTCCTAGAATGCCACAGTACATCCTCTCTTGTTTCAGCATCATGAAACAACCTCTGCAATCTTGGTGTAATTGGAAAATGTCTCAGAACATTATGAGGAATCCTCTTCACAGCATCGCCATCTTTCCATCTTGATGATTTGCATTTCGGGCATTCACTTAAGTTGGCATAATCCTTCTGGAACAGAACACAATTATTCTTACAAACATGGATCATATCATATCCAATTCCAACTGCACGAAGGAAATTCTTCATTTTACTGTAGGTGTGTGGCAGCTCAGACGCATCTGGGAAAGATTTGCGGAAAGCAGCCAACATCGCATCGAATGATTTGTTGGTCATCCGCTTAGATGTCTTCACCTGAAGAAAGGTGACCATAGCTGAGAATACTGACAGCTTATTTCCTCGGGTGACAGCAACGTTGCATTGTTCCAACATGCGGGCCCACCATTTTTCTTCTGCAGGTGAAAGTTCACGGAATGCACGAGCATTTCGTAGCATTGTTTCAATGTTGGTCAAACTCACTGGCTCCGCCACCACCACCTCCTCCTCCTCTTCCACCTGAGCATCAGGCAGATCAAGATGGTGATCTGCTGCTTCCACGTAGTCAATAACATTGATGTCACAGCTTCACCATGATGAACCCACCTAGTATATGTGACCGACATCCCATACAAGTGTAGATGATTTTGCACAGTTGACTGGGGTCTTGTAACTGAATTCATACAACTGCTACACGGGCAGAGCACATCTGATTTCGGACCACCGTACTCAGCTCTGATAAAGTTCATGAAGTTTTCAACCCCCTCGACATATGCAGCAAAGAATCTTCGAGCAGAAGTTATCCAAGTCCTGTCCATCTGTTAGACATACAAATTAGTTCTTCTACTAGATATTACAGGAAAAACATATATGCTTTTTTATGAAGTCCAGAAAAAATACCTAGGTCGATGTCTAAAGCTATGGCAAGATATTTGGACGAGCAGATCTAAGTAACGAAATATATGTAAAGCTAATTCAGCAAACAGATTTGAGTGCCAAATTATGGCAGGCTGTTTCAGCAGTCAATGAGGCCGAGCACACAGCATGTGTGAGAGACCACCGATGGAGAGTGAAACTACACGTAAAAGACTGCTCTACACATTGATTAAAGATATAAATTGTATCCAAATATTAGGATGGGATCATGATATTTGCAATTCGCGTAAGGAGCGGTCATTGATCCATCAGACATCTAGATTCTATCGAATTTGAGCATGTCTATGTTATTATTCGACACAATTGATCCACATAGTTAGTATTTTGAACTGCAGACAATGCATCGCTTTAGCAATCGAATATAAACGTGAGTATAGTTCATGTTGTGTGTGTAAAGCACATTATACATACGAAAGTCACACAATGGACATTATAAATAGCTACCTATGAACTAGCATACATTTGAATTCAACTTAAGGTGGTTTAAAAAAAATCGAATTCAACATGAAGTCCATTCAATTATTTGAATTTGATATCATGGCATTTGTAAACCATACCTAAATTATGGGGGCACCAATCTTTGCTCTGATTTTGTACATAATAGCATATGTAGTCGTGTACAAAATAGATTCAAATTTAGCTCCTCCATTCCAAAATAATCGTAGTTATAGGATTTTCAAGTGTCAAAATTTCAAAAAGAAGCGGATAATTTAATGAGGTTTTCAAACATACAAGGTCAAATATAACGTTGTCTATTTAGGTCAATCCTCATAGTTCAAGAGTACTCTAAACGTGAATGCTTGTGTTTCAAAATTTCGAACGAAGCGCCAAAAGAGCCTCTACTCGCCCGAAACCGCGTGAGACCAATGTTTGGTAGTACAAGGAAATTACTTTTCTAATAACTCCGACCCGTGAAACCTACCGGCCCGACGTCCAAAGGTCTAAACCGGGGTAGGTTTGTAGCTTCATCTAGACGCCACGCAACCGCATCCGAAAAACATTCATACACAATGGCCGCCTAAGCACACATGCGCGCGGCCGAAATCGCTCCCGCCCACTATTTGGGACACCTGGGATTACCATCCTACCCCCGACCCGCAGTAGGTCCAAATTTAAGAGGGGGGCAAAGTTTGTACTTTCCCCAAATTTCAAACAAGCGTGTCCCATCTTCTGTTCAAAAAAGCCAAAAACAAGCGCGTCGCAGACCGAAACATGGTTCCCCCCACCCGTCCGATTCCCCATTCGTACTCCGTGGGCGCCAAAACTACCTCTCCACCAGCCGCGAAACCCCGGCGTCCTCCGTCCGCCACCCCATCCCACCCATCAACCGCCGCCCTCCTCCATCACGCCGGAGCCGATACCCCGATGTCGTCGTCCACCGCAACCTCAACCGCAACGCCCTCCATGGCTAGTAGTTGAAGCCGAGACCGAGCCGTCCGTACCCGAGCCAGTTCAACCACGTCGTCCTGCGCCTCACCGCTGCCGCTCCAACTTCGCCACCCTCCACCGCACCGGAGCTGTTCCTGCTACGCCGTCCTTCGCCGCCTCGGATCTGCTTCCCCTCCACCGACATACGGCCACGGCAACACAGTCAACAATTTGGCCATGGGTTCGTCCAAGACTGCACCCTCCAGAACATCGGTTTCCCCGGTAAAAAGAAGAAGATCGGCGCGACATGTGGAGGTGACCACAACGGCAACCGAAAAAGGTACTCCTCTTCCCTTATTCGTGCAAATCTTACGTCTCTGCTTGCACGGTATTCATCCCACATAAGACACTAGTTGACCGCTTCTTCTTGATACTAGATGTTCCTAGTAACTCGCGATGCACAAGGTTTCTCCTCATATACTATTTCACCTTAGCTAGAGGTCCGTCGCCCCCCTGAATTTCAATTTCTGGCCAGTTGATTCCCAATTAACGGAAGCATTCCCCGGCGTAACAGGCGCTAGTACGCCTATTACGCCGGGGAAGCAGCGCCTTGGTGTTTATCTTAGGGGCGTGTGCGGCCTAGAGCTACTGGCGCCCGATCTGGAGGTCGGCCGGGATTAAAGGGATGGCCTGGGGGCGCTGCCAAGCACGGCGGTGGTGTGAGGTCGATGGGAGGGCGGGGCGGCGGAGGCAGGGGTCTGGGCCGGTGGTCGCTGGCGGTTCGAGAAAGATCGTCAACAGTGACTGGCGGGAGGTAGACGAAGGCCATCTGCCCGTTCCTTATAGATCGGACGGTTCATTAAAAAATCGACTGACCTATTTATTTTCAGTCGACTGTTATCTTAGATATGACCACATGTGGTGGTGTGCTGGAGGAGTACCTGCATTTCCTGTGCTCATATATTACAAAATCATACGGAGTAGAATCTAATTTTGTTTGCCATGCAATGTTGTAGAGCTATCATATGTCTCCTGTCATTTATTTTTCAGCCACCTGCTATCTGCTACTTTTACAGTGCACTAGTTCTGCACACACTTCACCCTTACTCTCACTATTGTGTTTTATGCAAGGGTATTTCAGACTCTGCTGCCATGAGAGAAGCCAAAAAGAAAAGAGAGAAGTCGCTCCAGCTTCGTCTGCGGGTAGGCAAGACACGTTACAGCGCTATAAAGGGTGCAGTGTCAGCAGATGGAGACGGTAAACGTAGCTCTGGAGTTGATGACCTCGCTCGCAATGAACCACCATCCCAGGTGCTTGCTTTAACTTCGCGGTGTCATATGTGGTTGCATGTTCCATATGGTGTCTAGCTTGTATTCAAAAGGCCGAAGTTGGTAAGATAAGGAAAGATATTTTTTACATGAACCACCATCCCGTGAGCACCAGAAGACAAATAGCTAGTCAGGGCACTGGCCGAGCCAGTGACAAGCCCAGCAAAGATAGGCATCACCTGGAAGCCAACTAAAAAGCTGCGATGGTGGCGAAGCAGCCCGCCTCCCACCAGTCTCTCAGGTCCTAGATGATCATGCTCACCACTCCAGCCGGATGTCTAGCTTGTATTGCTTCCAATTTGGTTAAATTGCATCTGCTTAGCTTACACATTATACCTTTGAATATGACATGCCTTTCTGTTTTTGGTACATACTAGTACATCTGTGTATTAACCATGTTCTTACATCAAACTAATGTTCTTGTGTATCCCTCATCAATCACTTATGACGAGGCAGGCAGGCAAGGGGACTACTCCTCATTTAAAGAATGCAGCGTCAGCCTCCCGACATGATTCTCAAGAAACAGAAATGCTAGATGAAGATAGTGAACGTAGCTCTGTAGTTGATTACAGCATTTCCCCTACACTAGCATCGCAGGTGCTTGCTCTAACTTGGCAGCGTGATATGTGGTTGCATGTTGCATATGGTGTCTAGATTGTAATTCTTCCAATCTGGTTAAACTGCATGTGCTAGTCTGCTTAGCTTATACATTATACCTGTTAATGTGACATGCCTTCCTGTATTTAGTACATAGTACATCTGTCTATTAAGCATGTCCTTACATAAAACTATTGTTTTTTTGTATCCCGCATCAATCAACATGACGAGACACCTTTAGTATATGCAGTGCGATATTAGTTGCATCTTTCATATGATTTATAGCATGCGCTGCTTCTAATTTGTTGAAATTCCATTTATGATGGGACGCTTTTAACTTGGCAGAGTCATATTGGTTGCATCTTTCATGTGGTGTCTAGCTTGCATTGCTTCTTATTTGCTGGAATGGTTTCTGCTTAGTTTACACAAACAGTTGTGAACATGCCATGCCGTCCTGTTTTTCGTACATATTCCATCCTGGTATCATGTGTTTGCCTTACATCAAAGTAGTGATTGTCAGTATCATGCATGAATGAGTTCTGAAGAGAGAATTTTATTGCTTTTTCTTGTCGGTTTTACTTGACAATTCAAAATCAATAAAGCGGAAGGAAGTTAGCAAGGCAGCGGATAAAGGTGCTCCTTCCGAACGGAGGGCCTCTACAGTTTCTACTCCTCCACACCCCCAAGATGATTTCCAAGACAACACATGCATAGACACTCAACAAAGCTGTGTTTATGATGAGCACGTCTCCCCTAGTGCAGCATCACCGGTGCTCCCTCTAACTTGGCACTGTTATATGTGGTTGCATGTTATGTGTGATGTCTAGCTTGTATTGCTTCTAATTTTGTTGAATTCCATCTGCTTACTTTACACATTATACTTGAATAAGACACGTGTTCCTGTTTCTAGAACATACAATATCTGTCTATCACACCATGTTCTTACATCAAATTACTACTGTTGTGTAACCTGCAACAATCACTTATCATAAGACACGTTTGACTTCGGAGTGTGATATAGGTTACATCTCACATTCTTTTCTAGCTTGTACTACTAATTTGTTGAAATGGCACTTATGACGAGACAGTTTTAACTTGGTAGAGTGATATTCGTTGCATCTTTCATATGGTGTCTAGCTTTCATTGCTTCTAATTTGTTGAAATGCCTTCTCCTTAGTTTACACATCATAAGCTGTGAATATGCAATGCTGTGAATATGCAATGGCACTAATGACGAGAGACCTCTAACATGGTAGTGTGATGTTGTTTGCATCTTGCATATGATTTATTTCTTGTACTGCTTCACATTTGTTTAAACGCCATTTATGATGAGACACTGTTAACTTGGCAGAGCGATATTTGTAGCATCTTTCATATGGTGTCTACCTTCCATTGCATTGCTTCTAATTTGGTGAAATGTCTTCTTCTTAGTTTACACATCATAGTTCTGGTTATCTCTTCCGTCCTGTTTTTCATACATATTACATCCTCCTATCATGTGGTTGTCTAACATCAAAGTTCAGTTCGTCTGCATCACGCATCAATTTGTTCTGAAGAACTAAATTGTTATTCGTTTTTCTTGTCGGCTTGACTTAACATGGCACAGAGAAAGAGGAAGAAACACAGAATGGCAGGGAATGAGAAGCGGATGAATCCTGCAGATTCTGCTGGTACTGATGGTGCAATAGAAGGTCAAAGTCCAGCGGAAAATTCTACAAACACGGCATCCCATGCTACACGAGTTGCAAAAAAAGCCAAACAGAAACAAATAGCTGCCACCAAACAAGCAGAGACAGCCCTAGTTCTTGCAACACCTACCACAGTACTACCAGCTGCACGACTTACTCGTGCGTCAACTGAGCTAGCAGCACGTTCCCAAGCTCCCTTGCCACCTGACACTACTTCCCAAGCACTCTTGACACAAGACGAGTTGGCAATATCAGATGAACCTTGTGAGCTTCAACAGCAAGAAGGTAGTTGCTGGAGTCAAGTTACAGTTGCATGCTTCTTTATATGTAGTCTCACAGTTTGATGTACACTAACACTTCCTATGTTCGTTGTTGGACTAGCACCTAGGCGCAAGAGGAAACAAACATCAGGGATAATGCTCGATAGGTTAACTAAATCTAGAGGAGGAAGAATGGAGATCCGTTTTGAGGCAGGTTTAAAAAGGCCACGTGATGCTACAGAGTCAGCCAAGTTAGTATCAGAGGCAGCGGTTGCCGTTAGGTGTCATGTACGTATCCTCCCAACATGGATTCAGTACAGGAATGACAAAGACGAAACCCAGTTCAACACCTTCCTCGACCATTTATCTGTAAGTATGGTTATGTATGGAAACTAGTAATATCGTCTTGCTCTGTCCCATACTTTCTAGGTTGCTGATAATGAGACTCCCATAATTTTCAACAGATGAGGTTCAAGTTGGATAGCCAAGATGATGCAACCAGACAAGCTTGCACCCATGTTTTCAAGTCTGCTCTGCGACAGTATCGGTATAACTTGAGGAAAACTCACTTTGAAGGCAAGGCTAACAGTGAACTTTCCCAAACATCTCCAGTGGAAAATATATCGGATGAAGACTGGAGGGGCCTTGTTAAACACTGGTCTGATCCGAAGTATCAGGTACATTATATATATGTGATCAGATCACATGTTGAAGTCCTATTTACGCATGTGCCACACAAATCTATCTTCTTGTAGGTGAACTGTTCAAAGAACAAGGCCAACCGTACGAAAGTGAAATTCCAACAGACGACAGGATCTCGTAGCTATATTGCACACTGCGAGGCTCTTGTAATTAGCTGCTGTTTCACTCTTTTCGCTGTACCATATTATCAGATCTATATTGACTTGTTCGAAATGCAGAGGAAAGCCCGCAAGGACCAAAAAGTACCTGAACCAAATGCTGTGGAAATCTTCAAGGACTGTCACACCAGCAAGAAGAAGGGCATGACTACACCAGTCAAAGCCGCTGTTGTAAGTCCTTAATCCTCATGCCTTTTAACTACTACTTACTCTGACTTGTGCCTTGAACTGCATGGTTTGCAGCCAATGTCTATTACTCTTTTCAATTTTATACACAATTGTCTTAGCGTATCATTGCACCTTACAAGGTTTAAAAGAGAGGAGTGATGTTCCTTTGATCTTGACCCGTAATCTAGTTCCGTGCTGGACTTGCCCACACAACGTTACAATTGCCTGTTTGTCTGTTCTCAGTTGTTTTGTGATATGAATGATGTCATACTATGCTTACCGTATTATAAACTTCGTCTCTTTATCCTTAGCCCTCAATACAATGTGAAGAAATAGACAATACATTAGCGATGGTACATGGTCATATGTTTGGAACCTGGTTTTATTATGTACTTTGCAATAAAATACAACTAATATTTTACATGGGTTCACCAGAATAAGTTCTGTATATAGACCAAAGCTATTTTGTTTGGTTTTGCTGCCTCCTTAATATCTTCTGTTCTGGTACTACTAATGTAAAACCTCAACTTTTCAGCGAGCTATGGAAAAAATGGTGGAACCGCCACCTTCTGAAGGTGGCGAGGCAACTATAACCGCAATGTCAGCTCTTGCTGCAGTGGGTCAGTACCTGTCCACTAACAGTGCCAAAAGCACGTTCCTGCGTAATACTGGGTTGGTTGTTAAGGCAATATCGTCCAAACTGCCTCATGATCAAGATATGCAAGCTCAAAGCAATGTTGTATCTGCGCTCCAGACACAAGTCCATTCCCTAACAGAGACCCTTTGTGAAACAAGGAGAAACATTGCTCAATGTCGTCAAGATATGCATGGTTTTGAAACCAGACTATCAGACATTTGCTATGTTGTTCAGGAGCCTAGGGGAAATGAAGGCGAGGGTTATGGTGCTCCATCGGACAATACAGCATGAAAACGTAACAGTCAGGTCAAATGAACTGAGCTTCTGAACTTCTGGTGGTGCATTTATCTGCTAGACTGTTAAGTTTTATGCCAACCTTCCTTTTGTTATATAGTTGTAATTTGTTTTGGTGCGATACAAAATTTATTCTTAACGTGCAGCCACCGGCTGAAGAAAACAGCAAGCCATTTTTGTATAGTGTAGGGTGTTCCCTATATTTGCACTGGTGGCGATCTTTGATGCCGAGTGGATGTAATCTGTGCAATCGCCTTAATAGCCTAGCGTTAGTTTCGGCCTTATTTATTTCCTAGTCTTCTTTTTCCCTGGTTTGCTAGTGGCCGCAACTACCATGGGCCATATACGGGCCGTAGGATCCATGGGTCTCCTACGGGCCATCGATAAATGGGCCTGTAATCGGTGGGCCTCGGGCCGTCGGATAAATGGGTCTACATGGGACGTAATCGGGCATAATTGGTATCGGCCCAGCACGATAACAGGCCGTTAACAGGCCGTAGGATAGCAAAGGCTTAATTCTGTCACAGGCGTAATGGGTCATTAATGGGCTAGAATATAGGACGGGCTGGAAACGGCGCAACGGGTTAACAAGCCAGAAACGGGCCGACTCTTGCCATGGGCCAAATTTGGCCCATTAGGGTAACAGGCCAGTAACGGGCCGACTCTTGCCATGGGCCGAATTTGGCCCATTAGGGGAACATGCCAGTAACGGGCCGACTCTTGCCATGGGCCGAATTTGGCCCATTAGGGGAACAGGCCAGTAACGGGCCGGAAGTAATCGAGGGCCGAAAAGGAGCCCAAGAACGTATGGGCCGTCAATAGGCCGAAAGCTAACACGGGCTGGAAATGGCCCATGTAAATCATGGGCCATTAACGGGTATAAAGAAAATTACTGTTCATTATGGGCTAGAGTCACCGTGGGCCTGTAAAGGGCCGAAAGATACGAAGGCCTCATATGGGCCGAAAGACGTCGTGGGCCATACATGGGCCGAAAGTGAAATGGGCTGGTGTTATATTCGACGGCCCACATGACGTTGTTGGGCCGATTTCCTTTAGGGCCTAACGGGTCGTGAGTTAACGGGCCGTAAAATGGGCTATTTGCGAAGAGACCGTTAACAGGCTTTTCATGGGCCAGCCCGTTAACTTTTGACCAAGTCAAACGGGCCGGTTTTGTAAGCTAAATGGGCCAGTGGTGGGCCGTGGCACGTATCGACATATCATAGGCGCCTATCTGACCCACTGACGAGCTGACACGTGTTTCGTCCGGCCAATAAGAATTTTACACGTGGAAATTTCCCATTGGTCGGGGCTGTTAACGGGTTATCGGATCCAAAACCCGACCCGATAGCTTAACGGCGTTCCGTTACGGTGGATGCCACGTGTCGGTCACCCTTGACGAAAGCACTTCTGTGACGCGCGATTTATCGTCATGGAAGTGGACACTTCCGTGATGATAATTTTGGTAATGTCATGGAACACTTCTACGACAGCACAGGTATGACTATCTTGATTCTGTCATAAAATCGTCATGGATGTACATGCATGACAAAAAACGCGGCCTACTGTGACAAACACGTATCATCACGGAAGTGTATTTTTTTTGTAGTGATGCACAAGAGCTTATGTATGTCACATGCCTTTCAAAGCTTTCATATATTCTTTGATATGTTCATGTTTTGAAGCTCTGATGTATGTTGTCATCAATTGCCAAAAAGGGTAGATTGAAAACACATTTGTTCCCTTGGTGGTTTTGGTAATTCATGTCAACATACATGTTGTTGGACTAATGTTTTCCTCAAGTATATTTCTGGAAAAGTTCAAACTAGGCTAGTAGATGGATGGAGATGTGGATCCCTCAAGCTACAAAGGACAAGCATTGGCAAGAGCTTCAAGACTCTGCATTTTTGGTTGAGTGATCAAAGATCACATTGAGTCCATAGGAAAACCAATACTATTAAAAGGGGATGAAGTTTTGATCATGAGTCATTTGCTCAAGTGCTTGAAGATACTGCTCCAAAACCATCAGCCACATTCTCACTATCCAATCTGTCCAAGCCCTAAAGTCATTCTCAGTTCCATGGGACCAGATACATCCGGACCCACTGAGATACACAAGACAAAGCTACATCCTAAACCCTAGAAACTTGGTTCCACCAAGATGGCATTCAGTCCCACCAAAGTGCAATGGCAAACTTTCTGTACCCAATCAAGTTCATTTCGAAATTATCGAGTGAAACTGGCAGGAATTTAGCGAAACGATGCAAGTGCTTAGGTCATCACATATCAGAGTCATCGAGTGGATTCATCCGGTCTCACCGAAACGTCTAATGCTCGAATCTTTTACACTAGTCGGTGTCACCGAGTTTCTGACTCGGTGTCACCGAGTTGTGCATAAAGTTTGCAATGGCTAGATATTTGGTGATGGCTATAAATACCCCACTGCTACTTGTGAGCCGTGTTAGGATGTCCTCGAAGAGGAGAGGACGATGCAGTACAGTAGAGATAAGTATTTCTCTCATTTAAGAACAAAGATTATCAATCCAGTAGGAGAATCACGCAAAGCCTCGTGAACATCACCTACACACAAAAGCAAATAGTTACACCCAACGCAAACAAGAGGGTTGTCAATCCCCTTAGTGGATATTTGCAAGGATTAAATCTCGTAGTGGTAGGTAATAAAGTAAATTGCAAAAGAAAACAAATAAAATTGCAGCAAGGTATTTTTGGATTTTATATATGATAAAGATAGACCCGGGGGGCCATAGTTTTCACTTGAGGCTTCTCTCTCAAAAAATGCATACGGTGGGTGAACAAATTATTGTTGGGCAATTGATAGAAAAGCGCATAGTTATGACGATATTCAAGGCAATGATCATGTATATAGGCATCACGTCCGAGACAAGTAGACCGACTCCTGCCTGCATCTACTACTATTACTCCACCCAGCGACCGCTATCCAGCATGCATCTAGGGTATTAAGTATAAAACAGAGTAACGCCTTAAGCAAGATGACATGATGTAGACAAAGTAAGCCCAATTAATATGAATAAACCCTATCGTTTTACCCTTAATGACAACAATACAAATATGTGTCTTGTCCCCTACTTTGTCACTGGTATATAGAGCACTGCAAAATTGAACCCATTACAAAGCACCTCTCCCTTTGCAAGATAGAGCAATCTAGTTTCCAAACCAAACAGATAGATCAGAGAGAAATACAAAGCTATAACAATCATGCATAATAAAGTTTAGAGAAGACTTAATTACTTTCAATGAATAATCTAATCATAAACCCATAATTCATCGCATCCCAACAAACACACCACAAAAGAAGATTACATTGAATAGAACTCCAAGAACATCAAGGATAACAGTGTATTGAAGATCAAAGAGAGAGAGAGAAGAAGTCATCTAGCTACTAGCTATGGACTCGTAGGTCTGTGGTGAACTACTCACACATCATCATAAGGGTAGCAAGGTTGATGTAGAAGCCCCCCGTGATCAATTCCCCCTCCGACAGGGTGCCGGAAAAGGCCTCCAGATGGGATCTCGAAGAACAGGAACTTGCAGCGGCCGAAATTTTGGGTGGCTCTCTGTTGGTTTCCCGATTTTAGAGAATTTATAGAGGTGGAATTAGGTTAGACATAGCTAAGTGGTGCTCACAAGGCATCAGGGTGCGCCTACCCCCAGGCGCGCCCTGTTGCCTTGCCGTCTCCTCACTTCTCGTCTGGTCTCCCCCCGAAGCTTCTAGGGCCTCTCTTGTCCCAAAAAAATCGTCAAACAGTTTGTAGCGTCTGGACTCCGTTTGGTACTGATTTCCTAGAAAACCAAAAACAGGCAAAAAAACAACAACTGACACTTGGTACTGGGTTAATAGGTTAGTCCCAAAAAAATGATATGTAATTGCATATAAAACATCCAAGATTGATAATATAATAGCATGGAACAATAAAAAATTATAGACCAGTAGAGCTTGACTCCTGCATGAAAACAATGAATCCAGGGTCAAACGAAGATACTTGTTAGCCTAGCCTCATGTGTATCCATAGCCTTCCCTATTTTGAGAGTCTCATATTTCTCATAC
Organism: Triticum aestivum; assembly: GCF_018294505.1. Classification (NCBI taxonomy): domain Eukaryota; kingdom Viridiplantae; phylum Streptophyta; class Magnoliopsida; order Poales; family Poaceae; genus Triticum; species Triticum aestivum. The sequence goes on along the minus strand of NC_057802.1, from coordinate 617,120,896 downwards.
GTTGGAGATGTGTCAATATTCAAGGAAGACCCAAGCATCTAAGTTTGGGGATGCCCCGGATGGCATCCCCTCTTTCGTCCCCAATTCATCGGTATGTTACTTGGAGCTATATTTTTGTTGATCACATGATATGTGTTTTGCTTGGAGCGTCTTGTGCGATAGTTTTAGTTTGTTTGCTTGTTAGTTTGCCACAATCATTGTTTGCTGGACACACCTTTTGAGAGGAACACACATTTATCGTGATTTGTTAGAATACTATATGTACATGGGACCTTTAGTCCCGGTTTGACACGCGAACCGGGACTAAAGGGCATTGCACCCTTTAGTCCCAGTTCGTGTGTCAAACCGGGACTAAAGGTCTAATCTTTAGTCCCGGTTTGAGATACGAACTGGGACTAAAGGGCATCGAACCCTTTAGTCCCGGTTCGTGTCTCAAACCGGGACTAAAGGGCTCATTTGAACCAGGACTAATGCCTTTAGCCGCACGAACCGGGACCAATGCTCACATTAGTCCCGGTTCGTGACTGAACCGGGACTAATGGGCTTATCTGGCCCGAACGAAAGCCCTTTTTTCTACTAGTGTGTGCTTCACTTATATCTTTTGAACTAGGTAGTTGCTCTTGTGCTTCACTTGTATTTGTTAGAGCACGACGGTGGTTATATTTTATAGAAATAATTGCACTCTCATGCTTCACTTAAATCTTTTTGAGAGACTATTTAATGGGAATTGGTAATGAGCACGGGTTATAAGACTAGTCCAAAAAGGATAGGTATTTAAGATTGGTATAATAAAAACTTTCATGTAGATCACTAAATATTAAACGTATGTTTTAATTATATTGATGTCGTAATATGAAAGGGTATAAGTCCATGATCATTGGTTAGTAAGAATATCGATATTAAAGCTTGTTATTAACTACTCATTTAAGTGTCTGCCATGGCATGATGGGGATGTTTGAGCATTTTTATGTTTGAATTAAATCATTTTTGCTGTTCGAATTGGGGGCGCGCGATGGTTAACTCCTACCAACCTCCTCCCTAGGGGCATGCGAGTAGTACTTTGCTTAGAGGGCTAATAAAACTTCCACAATAAGTATATGAGTTCTGTATGACTAATGTGAGTCCATGGATAATTACGCACTCCTACCTTTCTGCAATTTGCTAGCCTCTTCGGTACCATGCATTGCCCTTTCTCACCTCGAGAGTTGGTGCAAACTTCGTCGGTGCATCCAAACCCCGTGATATGATGCGCTGTCTCACACATAAGCCTCCTTATATCTGCCTCAAAAAAACCACCATACCTACCTTTCATGACATTTCCATAGCCATTCCGAGATATATTGCCATGCAATTTCCACCGTTCCGTCTTATGACATGTGTGTTCATCATCATATTTTTTTGCATGATCATATAGACTGAGATGATATTTGATGACCCACAAGTATCGGGATCAATTGTAGTCCTTTCAGTAAGTAAGAGTGTCGAACCCAACGAGGAGTAGAAGGAAATGACAAGCGGTTTTCAGCAAGGTATTTTCTATAAGCACTGAAATTATTGGTAACAAGTAGTTTGATAGCAAGATAATTTCTAACGAGAAATAAGTAGTAACGGTAATAAAAGTGCAGCAATGTAGCTCAATACTTTTTGTAGCAAAGGATAGACCGGAACGGTCTCTTATAATAAGTAAAGCATTCTTGAGGACACACGGGAATTTCATCTAGTCACTTTCATCATGTTTGTTCGATTCGTGTTCGCTACTTTGATATGTGGGTGGACCGGTGCTTGGGTGTTGTTCTTACTTGAACAAGCCTCCCACTTATGATTATCCCCTCTCGCAAGCATCCGCAACTACAAAATTAATTAAGATAAATCTAACCATAGCATGAAACATATGGATCCAAATCAGCCCCTTACGGAATAGTGCATAAACTAGGGTTTAAGCTTGTGTCACTCTAGCAACCCATAATCTAATAACTACTCCACAATGCCTTCCCTTAGGCCCAAAGATGGTGAAGTGTCATGTAGTCGATGTTGACATGACACCACTAAAGGAAGCAACAACATACATATCATCAAAATATCGAACGAATTCCAAATTCACATGATTAGTTACGACATGGCTTCTCCCATGTCCTCAAGAAAAAAGTAACTACTCACAAATCATATTCATGTTCAAGATCAGAGGAGTATTGAATATCCTTAAAGATCTGAACATATAAACTTCCACCAAATAAACCAACTAGCATCAACTACAAGATGTAATCAACACTACTAGCAACCCACAGGTACCAATCTGAGGTTTTGATACAAAGATTGAATACAAGAGATGAACTAGGGTTTGAGATGAGATGGTGCTGGTGAAGATCTTGATGAAGATTGGTCCTCCCACGATGAGAGGGTTGTTGGTGATGACGATGGCTTCGATTTCCCGCTCCCGGAGGGAAGTATCCCTGGCGGAATCATTCCGCCAGAGAGCAAAAGTGCTCCTGCCCATGTTCCGCCTTGAGGCGGCGGCGCTCCATCCAGAAAGTCATCTAGTTATTTTTTTTCTAGGGAAAATGGGCTTATATACCAGAAGATGGGCACTGGAGGCTGGACAGGGGCCCCACAAGCCAGCAGGGCGCGCCCAGGGGGGTGGGCACGCCCTGGTGCCTCGTGGGAACCTGGGTGGCCTCCTCTGGTATTTCTTTCTTCCAATATTTTTTATTTATTCCAAAATAATTCTCCATGAAATTTCAGCTCATTTGGCGATGTGCGGAATAGGTATCTCTGACATAGCCTTTTCAGGTCCAGAATTCCAACTGCCGGGAATCTCCCTCTTCATGCAAATCTTGCAATTTAAGAGAGAAAAGGCATTAGAATGGTACTACAAAGTATTATATTGGTCAAAAACATTATAAATAGTAGTAGGAAAACATGATGCAAAATGGATGTATCAACTCCCCCAAGCTTAGACCTTGCTTGTCCTCAAGCGAAAGCCGGTATCGATAATCATGACCACATGTTTAGAGAGAGGTGTCGATAAAAACAAAATGTGGATATAGTAGCATCATGATCATTATTATAGCAACAATATACATCACCATAAAAATTCTCATGAGGAAGTAACAATTCATCAAAACAACGAAGTATAAGGCATAAACTTTCTTGAAAACTAACAAACTATGTTCTTAGTCAATAAGGAAATTACAATTCATCATCTTTCCAGGAAGGGTCTCATGTAGGAGCTTTTGTTTAGCAAGTCCACATACTCAACTATCATTTAGTCTTCTATGATTGCTGACACTCACGACATATATATGGAGCAAAAGTTTCAGCCAGACACATAGAAAAATAGGGCCTTATAATTTCGCCTCCCAACTCATTTACCTTGAGGGTAATGTCTACAATAATAACTCATGATCACTCATATCCAACTGGATATATATGCCTAGATCTTTCCCCACCACGTGATGCTTGCAAAAGAGAAAAATAAAAAGGAATAGAGGAGAACACTATTGACTCTTGCATAAAAAGTAAATACATAAAAAAGTAAACGATAGACCCTTCACGGAGGGAAGCAGAGGTTGTCATGCGCTTTTTGTTTTTGAATGTGCAAGCTCTTTATGCAAAGGAATGTCACTTTATATGGCCCCTTGTGATAGCAACTATTGTTATGCAGTCCGTCGCTTTTATTTCTTTACCATCACAAGATCGTACAAAGCTTATTTTCCCTTACAATAAAAGATCAAACATATTTAGAAGCAATTTTTTATTGCCTTATGCACCGATGAAAACTTACTTGAAGGATCTTATTCAATCCATAGGTAGTTATAGTGGACTCTCATGACATGAAACTGGGTTTAAGGGTTTTTGGAAGCACAAGTAGTATCTCTACTTGGTGCGGATTTTTGGCTAGCAAAGATATTGAGCAAGCACCACATGTTGGAGGATCTATAACAATATAACTTCTATGTGAATATAAGCAAACATAACTCATTACATTGTCTTCCTTATCCAGCGTCAACAATTTGACATAGAATACTTAATGGGGGCTCACAATCATAAAAGATGTCCAAAGATAGTATATTTATATGTGAATCTTATCTTCCCTTATTAATCCTTTCATGAATTGCATCATTGACCAATGCTATGTTTGTTAACTTTCAATAAATTTTACCACTTACACTTTTCTTTATGTAATGTCATTACTTCCCATAAGATTAGCATATGATCTTTCCATTATTTTCATTGCTAAGATTGAAACATAAAAGAAAAGAAGCAAAACTCAAACTACTCTTTATGATATAACTCTCAACTCGATTACATAGATAGATAGATCATGAAACTAGCACTCAAAAATAGATCATACTAAACTTTTATTCAACTAAATCACGAAATAGCTAAGGACCGAACTAAAAATAGCTAATGATAATAAAAATGATGGTGATACAATAACGGGGCACCTTCCCCAAGATTGGCACAAGCCAAGGGGAGTGCCCATACCCGTGTACTCAAGTTTCTTTCTTCGGTGATGATGGTGGTGATGAAGCAGTGGGCTTGTCCTTCAGTTTTCGCTTGAGAACACAGTTTTGTTCCTTCAACTTGCTAATTTCTTGCTGAAGCTCCACTATCTTCTCACACAATACGTTCTTGTTTTCTTGTAGAAGACGGAAATGGATAAATTGGATCTTAGATTTGTTTTACTGTGTTTGGGAGGCTCATCTTCTTGAACTCCACACGCATATCCCCCGGTTGGGGTAGAGGGACATCATCTTCAATCGAGCTCGTGTCCTCCGTTCCCTTCAAATTTACATCTCGCTCTTCCTCCGTGGACCATCCATACGGATCTATATCCCCATAGATCCTTGGATTTGCAACATAGTGTGATACGAAGCTCTCTCCATCCGAGTCTTAGGACGACATACTTTCAGATCTGTTAGAAAGCAACACGAAACAAGACCAGATGATATTTTTGCAATATAGTGGTCAAAAAGTTTGGGAGTATATATAAAGAATTTTATCTTGCAAAACAAGTGTTCTAGAAGAAAACGGAGTCGGGAAAGCTCATGAGGGCCCAGAGCCACCAGGGCGCACCCGGGGGGTGGGCGTGCCCTGGTGCCTTGTGTGCACCTCGTGGGTCCCCTCGGTTATTTCTTATTTTTGTATTCTTTTTCTAATATTCCAAAACTAACAGAAAATATTTTTATGGAATTTTTTGAGTCGGTTTACTTACCGTATCACATACCTATTCCTTTTCAGGGTTTTGGAGTGTTCTAGAAGGTCTCTCTTATGTGTTCATACAGTGTCATAGTTTGAATAATGTTAGTTTCAACATTAATAGGTGTACCTGAGATATAATGCTTAATTATTTGTCCATTCACCACTTTTGGATTAGTGCCTTCAGAGTTGTTGATCTTAATAGCTCCAGAACGAAAAACTTCTTTGATGATATACAGTCCTTCCCATTTAGAGAGAAGTTTTCCTGCAAAAAATCTGAAACGAGAATTGTACTATATAACATACTCACCCACTTTGAATTCCTGTTTTTGAATTCTTTTATCATGCCATCTTTTAAATTTTTCTTTAAATAACTTGGCGTTTTCATAAGCTTGGGTTCTCCATTCATCTAACGAGCTAATATCAAATAGCCTCTTCTCACTGGCAAGTTTAAAATCAAAATTAAGTTCTATGATTGCCCAATATGCTTTATGTTCTAACTCAAGAGGCAAATGACATGCTTTTCCATAAACCATTTTATACGGAGACATACCCATAGGATTCTTATAAGCTGTTCTATAAGCCCATAAGGTGTCATCAAGTTTCTTAGACCAATTCTTTCTAGATCTATTGATGGTCTTTTCCAAAATTAACTTTATTTCTCTATTGCTCAATTCAACTTGACCACTAGATTGAGGATGATAAGGAGATGCAATTCTATGGTTGACATCATATTTAGCAAGCAGTTTACGGAATGCACCATGAATAAAATGTGAACCACCATCGGTCTTAAATATCTAGGGACTCCAAACCTCGGGAACATTTACTTGTTTAAGAATTTCAATAGAAGTGTTATGATCAGCACTACTAGTTGGAATAGCTTCTACCCACTTAGTAACGTAATCAAAAACAACTAGAATATGAGTATACCCATTAGAGGAAGGAAAAGGTCCCATATAATCAAATCCCCAAACATCAAATGGTTCAATAACAAGTGAATAATTCATAGGCATTTCCTAACGTCTACCAATATTACCAATTCTTTGACATTCACCACAAGATAAGACAAACTTACGAGCATCCTTGAAGAGAGTAGGCCAATAAAAACCAGATTGTAATACCTTATGTGCGATTCTATCTCCAGCGTGGTGTCCTCCGTAAGCCTCGGAATGACACTTAGGATTTTTTCCTATTCTTGCTCAGGTATACAACGTCTAATAATACCATATACTCCTTTATAAAGATGTGGGTCATCCCAGAAGTAATGTCTTAAATCAAAGAAGAACTTTTTTATTTTTTTAGTATGTGAAACTAGGTGGCATAAATTTAGCAACGTTGTAATTAGCATAGTCTACCTACCAAGGAGTATTACGAGAAGCATTTATAACAACTAGTTGTTCATCAGGTAAACTATCATCAATAGGTAGTGGGTCATCAAGAATATTTTCCAACCTAGACAAGTTATCAGCTACATGATTCTCAACTCCCTTCGTATCACACCTCCGAATGAGAGTCCCACCTCCCCTCCCACCGGCGCCCTAGGCTCTCCGGCGATCTCCCTCTCCAACCAGTAAATCTTGTTCTTTCTCCACCCATCACCTCCGGCGTTCTCTGATCTTTCACCCTATACCCATCTCACATGGGTCATCATGGTGGATCAACTTTGGATCTGGACTTTTCCAAAGGAATGGCTTTTGCGGAGGAGGTTTTTAGATCTTGTGGGAAATGCATTCATCCCTTGGATGACACGGGCCATTTCATTATGGTCGTGTCTTTTAGCAGGCACATCTTTCGTCTTGATGATGATTCGGTGGCGGCGGCATTGGAATCAGCAATTGGAGGATCAGCAATTGATATGTCTGTTCAACTCATTAAAGATAAGGTATTCTCATTTATTGTCTCTTGCAAACGTGTTGGTCTTCTTATTCTTCAATTGCGATCTTTTGCGTGTCCGCAATTCAAATGTTTCTTCCATCTATGGGGTAATGGTGCCCCTAATTGGAAACGTGAGTTTATTATTTGGAAGAAAGAATGTGATGCTGAATGGATCTTAATTAGTCCCTCTAAGAGGTGTGCTTCTCTCGGTATGATTGCCATGCATAAGCCACCTTCCAAGTCTGCTTTGCGTTCGGGTTCTGGATCTTCGAAGAAAATTTCGTTTGCTACTTTCCAACAGTATGATGTTTGCAAGGGATATAGCTATCCTGCCTCGCCAGGTCTGGTTGATGCAGTCTCTGATGCTGGGTATTCAGTTCTTCCTCGTGAGAGAGTAATTTTGCCTCTGCCGCCGGCGACTGATCTCCGATGGACAGTGGCCGAACCACCCATCATTTCGGAACAGTTAACGTTCGCGAGATTTCTTCGGCCGGGTTTTCAGTGGCCACCCCAACTAGTTTGGACGTCAATATGCATGTGCATGGGGGAGAGCTGGTTGGACCAGCTTCGTTTCCGACCCAGGTTGTTTCCCCGGCCCAGACCGTTTCTCCAGACCCGGTTGTTCTCATGGCCCAGGTCGACTCCACAACTCCGGTTGCTTCCCCGGCCCTATCAAATCTGGACTCTTCTGATATTTCTCCAACTGATATTGGCAATGAGGCGAATATAGATTTGCGACCAACGGACTCACCTGGAGATTCTGCTGATTTAAATGATCTTATTGATGACATGGTTTTTAATGTGTGGAAATATCAGAATTGTTTGTCCATGGTGCATTTAACCAAAGCATGCACCAGCCGGGTTCGGTGTCGTAGATGCTTTCGGTTGGGGCACCGGACAAAGGGTTGTTTGGATTCTACTGCTTATCCCTCTTACAAGTGGGTCCCATGGATCAAATCGGGTGAGTCCAACCGGTCAGCAGGTTTTTCTACGCTGGACGCCTCGATTCCCTCCATAGCTAGTCCTGCTGGGTCTCTGCCCAGTCCCGTCGAGCCTGCCACCCCATCTATTCCACCTCTGCCCGCAGAGACACCGCCCATAACGCCTCCTCCGCCTCCCTCATCGCCGCCTGCATCGCCCACCTATTGCATCACCGCCGATTAGTGCTACTCTCCTTCCTCGGCGCCGGCAATGGCCAACTTCAAGCTGGATCCCATGGAGTATATCCCACAAGGCTTCGACATCATCGATGGCGGTGAGCTACATCTGCCCCGCACCTTCTTCGCGCCAGCGGTGGCTCTGGACCGGCAGCATGAGGAATACGCCATCGCCATCGTCGAGCCAGCTCCTCTGCCTGAAGAAATCGCCATCTTTCGGAACATAGTCAGTGATTTGTTGTCAATGATCTAGGAAGAGCTGTTCTGGATGCCCAACCTTGGATTCAAGGGGTTGGGTTGTTTCGTTTTCGTAGTGCTCTGGCTCGTCAAGCATTAGTTGATCACCCACCCTTCGATCTAGGCAACGATAGATTTGTTCGGTTTATTCCGCATGATGAGGGTATAAATTACATAGCAACGCAGGGTTTTTGCCGTGGATGGGTCATGTTGCTTGGTGTTCCTCTGGACTATAGGCGCACACAGTACCTTGCGGATGTCATCAGCACGTTTGGTAGATTCCACCATTGGCACCAAGATGATCCGATGCTGGTCCGCTCGCTGGCTTATGTTTCTTTCCCTGCACCGACCTTAGTTCCACGATCTGTGGCTTATAGAGAGTATGCAGACTTTGGTGGTGCTAGGATCTCTTGGACTGCGCCTGTCTATATCCTTTCAGCGGATTTTGCAGACATCTTGCCAGCTGATGAAGATCCCATGCCCTTCAATGGCAATCCGCACCCCTCCCTGGCAATATGCAGTTTGATAATCACAATTGGGTCATGCCTAAATTTCCAGAGCTGGGTTGGAATGACGTGCCACACCCTGTCAATGAGCAACAACACAATGAACCCCCACCAGTCCAGGAAGCTGTGCAGCAAGAGGAAGTTGAGGAGATCCAGTCTCAGGAGTCCATTGTTCTACAACTTTCTGAAGATTCAGTCAACAATGTCGACAATGCTGCGGAGGTGGTTGTCTTCCAGCCCCCAATGGGACCACATCAACCTCCTCTTCTGATTGGGCAAGTGTTCACTGTCTATGGACCGATCTTGCCGCCTGTGATGCAGTGGCAGTGTACTTTTGAGAAGATGCTGCCGTTTATGTGGTCTTCTGACATTCCCCAGTTTGCTTTCAAGTCTGACATTGGTGCTTTGCTGAACAAGCAGTCCTGGGAGTTTCTCTGCAATGCTCCAGCTCCCAATCTTCAGCTGCTGCCTGCACCTGTTTCCTCTATCAGCCCTGTGCAGGATGTGCCACCTGCACCTGTTACAAGGCCAGTAGCTCGGGCTCTCTGCTTTGATGATATTGATAAACCAGTTTCTGAAGCTTTTGAATTCTCGGTTATTCCTGAAGTCTCTTTGAAGCATGGAAGAAAGCCTAAGGCCTCAAGAATCATTGTTGACACTGAGGTTCGGCGTAGTGCACGTCTGAGCGCTCTCCGTGATGGCTACCGCAAAGTAATAGGTGGCACTCCATCTAAGAAGTCTCACACTCTGAAGAAGCGCAAGACCAGCAAATCCCAGTCTGAAGATAGTCCTTCTGTGCCCCCACCAACAGCTATAGCTGACCTACAGCGCATTGGTGCTCGTCTTTGCATTGCGCCTGAGAAGATTACTGCGGATAAGCTTGTTGCTGATCCTGCCAACTCCAACAGCAGCATGGGTTCTGATGATTAGTTACATCATGCAGGGTTCAGGTCCATGGCGTACCGTAATCGCCATTTATCTTTCTTTCTATGTTTGGAACTATGCGATGCTTGTCTGCTTTGCGGGTCAGTGTAGGTCATTGCGTGGCCTACTTTTAATGCTTTTACTTTTGGTTTGTAATGAATCAGACAAGGTTTAAGGATTGGAAAGTTCTATGTTGGAATGTTTGGGGCCTCAATTCTGAAGCACGTCAGCTTGCGGTTAGGCAAACGATCGATGAAAGTGGTTGTTCTGTTGTTTGTCTTCAGGAAACTAAATGCATGCATATTGATCAACGTTTCATTAGGAAGTTCTGCCCGAGGCGTTTTGATAATTTTTTTTATGTTCCCTCGGCTGGCGTGTCTGCTGGGATGGTGGTTGTTTGGAATTCATCCTTTTACATAGGTTCTTTAATTGAGGCAAAACCCTATGGGATTATTGTGGAGTTTAAGTCTAAGCACACTTCTGAAACCTGGTCTTTAGTCGCCATATATGGCCCTTGTCAAGGTACTGCCCGTGATGAATTTGTTCAGTGGTTATATAATCTTGATATTCAGTTTGGTGAGAATTGGCTACTTTTGGGTGATTTCAACTTCATGTGATCGCTTGAGAACCGTAACCTTCCGGGTGGTGATGTTAACGATATCTTCTTGTTTAATGAAATAATTGGTCATTTGGGTCTTGTTAAGCTGCCAATCAAGGGTCGTCAATATACATGGTCCAATATGCAAACTTCACCGCTTCTCGAGCAGATTGACTGGTTTTTCACGTTGGTTGCTTCGACATCTGATCACCCCAACACGATGGTTTTCCCTCTTGCACGCACTGCCTCTGACCACGTTCCGTGTGTCGTCTCGATTGCCACATGTATTCCCAAGGCAAAAGTTTTTCGCTTTGGGAATTATTGGGTTGATTTGCCTGGTTTTGCTGACTGTGTTTCTGAGGTTTGGAACAGGCCACTGGCAACTCTTCAATTGCCTTAACAATTTCCGCTAAGTTTAAGTCCCTCCGATATGCTCTCAAGAAATGGCATCTCAACCTGTCCACAGTCAAAGCTCTCATTGCTGATTGCAATAAAGTGATTATTTTTCTAGATGATATTGAGGAAATTAGGCCCTTGAGTTGGCCGGAGTTCAATTTTCGCAGAATTGTTAAATTGCACCTTGAGGATATCTTACATTGGCAATTTATCTATTGGGAGCAACGTTGCACGATCAGAAACATCAAAGTTGGCGAGGAAAATTCGAAATTTTTTCATGCCATGGCTACGGAAAGATATCGGAGGAACACAATCTCCTCGATCAAGTCTGTTGACGGTGATGTGATCACGGATCACCAGCAGTTGGCGGGGTTGTTCTGGTCTGACTTCAATCAACGAATGGGCCAATCAAAAGGCATTCAAATGGGTTTTGATCTAGACACATTAATTTCCCGGATTGATGGTCTAGAGGAGTTATCTTTACCGTTCACGGACTCTGAGGTGGATGCGGTAATTAAGAACATGCCTACTGATTGTGCTCCGGGACTGGAGGGGTTTACTGGCCTTTTTTTAAAGAAATGTTGGTCTATTTTGAAAGAGGATTTTATGAAACTTGTCCAAGAATTCTATGATGGGAAATGTAATTTGGAGTGTCTCAATACATCTCTTATCACCCTCATTCCTAAGAAGTTGAGCCCTGAATATGTTGGTGATTTCCGGCCCATATCATTGACAAATACCTGTTTGAAGTTTTTAACCAAGCTTTTGGCTAATCGTCTCCAGGGTGTGATCTTGAAATGTATCCACCGCAACCAATATGGCTTTCTTCGGTGTCGATCCATTCAGGACTGCCTGGCGTGGTGTTTTGAGTACATCCACCAATGCAAAGCTTCCAAGAGGACTATCATTCTTCTTAAGCTTGACTTCACAAAGGCATTCGACACCATTGAGCATGATTTGATTCTTAGGATTCTGAAATGTAAGGGTTTTGACGATCATTGGACAAGTTGGATTGAGAGCATTTTGTCCACGGGCTCCTCTTCGGTTCTTTTAAATGGAGTGCCTGGTAATCATTTCGTCTGTCGTTCGGGTGTTCGTCAAGGAGATCCACTATCTCCTTTGCTCTTTGTGATCGCTGTGGACTTACTTCAATCGGTTGTAAAGGAAATGTGCTCAAGGAACATTCTCACCTTACCTATCCCAACGGCTTCGATGGACTATCCGATTGTTCAGTATGCGGACGACACACTCATTGTTCTTCCAGCTATTGACAGCCAGCTCATTGCTTTCAAAGAAATGCTTGAAGTCTTTGCTAAATCAACCGGACTGAGGTTCAATTTCAGTAAGTCCTCTTTGATACCTATCAATATGAGTGATGATGAGGGTAAGCGTGTTGCTTGTTTGCTTGGGTGTGATGTTGGTTCCATGCCGTTCACTTACCTTGGCTTGCCCATGGGTACCTCCCGGCCAACAATTTATGATTTGTTGCCTTTGGTGGATCGTATTGAGAGACGATTATCTATGTCTTTTTGCCTGTTGAATCAAGGAAGCCGGCTACAGCTCTTGCAATCTGTTCTTAGTTCTATGCCAATATATTTCGTGTGCACTCTTTGGCTGCCGCAGGGCATCTTGAAACAGATTGAGCGTATCATGCGGCAGTGCTTGTGGAGAGGGAACACGGATACGCCCCGGCAATCACTGGCGGCTTGGGATTTGGTCTGTCGTCCTAAAACCTTGGGAGGCCTGGGCGTTATAGACTTGAGCATTCAGAATGATGCCTTGTTGATCAAGCATCTTTTCAAGTTCTTTAATAAGATGGACGTGCCATGGGTATCACTTATTTGGGACACATATTATGCTGCAGCGCCTCCCCAAGTCACTCAAAGCTGCGGTTCTTTCTGGTGGAGGGATGTATTGAAGCTATATGATAAGTTTTGCAAGTTGGCGGTACCACACGTACGTGCGAGAGACACGGTGATCTTCTGGCTGGACTATTGGCAACTTGGCAATAATACGGTTATCATGCAACATCAGTTTCCGAGGCTTCACTCTTTTGTGATTGATGACACTCTCACCATTAAGGATATGATGGATCTATCGGACGCAACCGACAATCTCCATCTGCCACTGTCTGCTGAGGCCTTCGAGGAATTTAATCAGCTTCAGGCGTTGCTGCCTTTGGTCAACCTTCAGGAGGGGGAAAAGGATGTCTGGAAATGGCCTTCCAAGTCTGGTGATTACCAGTCAAGGATTTATTACATGTCATGCTTTTCGGACACTATGGTTGATCCCATATTCAGGTGGATCTGGAAATGTTCTTGCACCCTTAAGTTTAAGGTGTTTGGCTGGCTTCTTTTGATGGATCGTCTGAACACTAGGGACATGATGCAGCGGCGGCATTGGATTATCCAGGATGACACTTGTGTTCTGTGTCACTCTGCCTCTCATGAGGACAGAGCGCATCTCTTCTTCGCTTGTAACTTTGGTCAACGTGTCTGGAATTACCTGGGTATTTCATGGATTACTCAACCTAACCAGACCACTTATGAGATGGCTTCTACTGCTAGGAGGGATTTTGGCTTCCCTTTTTTCTCAGAGGTACTCTTCACTGCTACTTGGAATATTTGGACACAAAGAAATGGGAAGATTTTCAGAAATGAATTACCTTCTTTCAGATCCTAGAGGAGAAATTTTCTTCATGACATCTCTCTTTTAGCTCATAGAATCAAATGTAAATATAGGAATAGACTAATTTCTTGGATAGCTGCCTTACCTTAAACACTCTTTGTAAGTATTCCCCTCTCTTTCCTTGCCTTTAACTTGTAACTTTGTATAACTTTGGTTCTTTGGTTTAATAAAAGACTGTGAGGCTGTTGCCTTGCAGTATATAGTCAAAAAAAAAACTCCCTTCGTATCAGTAATAAGCAGGTCAAATTCTTGTAGCAATAGAACCCACCTAATGAGTCTAGGTTTAGCATCTTTCTTTTCGATAAGATATTTAATACCAGCATGATCGCTGTGAACAATTACTTTAGAATCAACTATGTAAGATCTGAATTTGTCACATGCAAACACAACTTTCTAAAAATTATTTTCAGTGGTAGAATAATTTCTTTGAGCACTGTCTACAGTTTTACTAGCATAATGGATAACATTTAATTTTTTATCAACTCTTTGTCCTAGAACAACACCAATATCATAGTCACTAGCATCACACATAATTTCAAATGGTAAGTTCCAATCAGGTGGCTGAACAATAGGTGCAGATGTTAAGGCTTTCTTAAGTATTTCAAAGGCTTCTAGGACAAACGGAACATCTTTTTGCAAGAGATTAGTAAGAGGTCTAGAAATTTTAGAGAAGTCTTTAAGAAATCTCCTATGGAAACCATCATGACCAAGGAAACTTCTTATACCTTTAATATCTTTAGGACATGGCATTTTCTCAATTGCATCAACCTTAGCTTTATCTACTTCAATACCTCGTTCAATTTTTTTTGCCCCAAGACAATACCTTCATTCACCATAAAGTGGCACTTCTCCCAACTCAAAACAAGATTAGTTTGTTCACATCTCTATAAAACTTGATCAAGGTTGCTCAAGCAATGATGAAATTAAGTCCCGTAAACGGAAAAATCGTCCATGAAAACCTCAACATTCACAAAAATCAGAGAATATAGCAGTCATACATCTTTGAAAGGTGGTAGGTGCATTGCATAAACCAAAAGGCATATGTTTATAAGCATAAGTTCCAAAAGGGCAAGTAAAAGTAGTTTTCTCTTTATCCTCTTGTGAACAGGTATTTGAGAGAAACCAGAATATCCATCAAGAAAGCAAAAATGTGTGTGCTTAGATAGTCTTTCTAACATTTGATTTATAAAAGGCAAGGGGTAATGATCTTTTCTGGTAGCTTTGTTTAATTTTCTAAAATCAATTACCATCCTAGAACCAGTTACAATTCTTTGTGGAATAATTTCATTTTTATCATTAGGAACAACGGTAATGCCTCCTTTCTTAGGAACACAATGAACATGACTTACCCATCTACTATTAGGTATGGGATAGATTATACGTGCTTCTAGAAGCTTTAATAGTTTAGTTCTTACCACATCCTTCATCTTAGGATTTAATCGTCGTTGGTGATCAACAACCGGCTTAACATCGGGTTCCATATTAATCTTGTGTTGGCATAGAGTGAAACTGATGCCCTTAAGATCATCAAGAGTATATCCAATAGCAGCACGGTGCTTCCTCAAAGTTTTAAGTAATCTCTTTTCTTCATGCTCTGAAAGGTTAGCACTAATAATAACATGATATATCTTCTTTTCATCAAGATAAGCATATTTCAATGTATCAGGAAATTGTTTTAATTCAAACACAGGATCACCTTTAGGTGGAGGAGGATCTCCAAGAGTTTCAACAGGCAAATTGTGTTTAAGGATAGGTGGTTGAAAAAATTATTTTGCCAGTATATTAGTTTTTGAATAAAGTGTCTTAGTATATACTTGTCTAATTGATAGTAATAAGGAAAAAATGCCAATAAAATATATGGACCGATAGACACCAGTACGTTGCTCGCAAAAAAAGAAAGATAGACATCATTCCTTGACGTCATTGTTTCTCAATATGGGATGCCAATCAGTAGGAATATGATTCCACCACGCCACCGCTCTTTTCCTTTGATAGAGAACCACGCCAATACGTTTGCCTACAAAACGTGTGAGAACCGGACTACTGCAATTTTTTTCTTCAACGTGATTGGCTCCCGTGAAATATTTGTTTGTACGTGATGGCTTGACATGTTTGTATGCAACAATAGAATTTCTATGTAACGCATATATCTTTAAATCTTGGCCCTTAATACCTAAAATTAATGGTTCAGATAATTTAATTTGTGTGGATGAACGTGATGGCTTATTTGTCTCTTGTCTTAATTATATAATAGTAGATTAGAAGCCCCGTGTGGTTCTAATCTCCTCCCTCTAATTCTCCGGCGACGATTAGCTCTAGCCAGACCGTGAAGAGCGTACGCTTGCAACCAAGTAGAGAGGCAGTGCTTTCGGTCTTCTGTTCAAGGGATCGTTCGAGGGCAGTTCGTCGGGTCGTGATCGACGTTCGAGGGACTCTAAGTACGATCTACATCGAATCATCTACTTCCGCTGCACTCCAGAGTCGGTAACGATCATTGACCCAAACCTAATATGCATCTTCATATTGTTACTAGGAGTTCGTAGGGCGATTTTTTTTGTTTTTACTATGTTTCCCAATAGTTTTATGCTATTTCAACTGTGTATAATAACAATTGGTCAAATACTTGTGCACAAAAAACATAGAGTGTTAACCAATGACAGGTGGCATAGGCATTTACATGGAGTGAGCTGTTAGTCACAAATAACAACACATATGTACAAGTGTACAATATATGCCAGCCATATTCTGTACATATGCGGACGAATAGCTCCTCCTTTATCCTAAAATGTTCTTCTAAAAGAATTATGTGGGTAGGCAAGAGGAGATGTGAAGTTATCAGCCAAAAGGCACAAATTACCATCAAACATATCTGTTGGAACTATTCGATGCCTTGGCAGTGAACCATGACGTTACTCAGATACAATGTACTCCCTCCGTAAAGAAATATAAGACTGCGCTTGTACCACCCACCACTTATATAGCACATCATCATCATCATGATAAAATACCATGTTGAAGATTTATCACCATCAAAGCACTAAAAATGTACCCATTTAAACATCGACATCGCAAAATTTGACAATGCATACTGACATTGCAAAGTTCACACTGCATACAAATTGATATTGTAGTTTTTGTATGCAAAAACACATGCAAATTCACGTATACATCGTAGCATGTATTTTAAAAAAGGACGAAGAAACTTACCTTGGGTTAGCAAGCCGGGAGGATGTCAGGTCCAATAGGGGGTGGTAATCGAGGGACAGGAGGTGCGGGTAGTGGCAGACACCGAAGGCGAGTGCGGAGGCGCATGGAGGAGCGTACGAGAGAGGATGGACACGACTGTCATGGCTCAGAGGGGAGGAGTGAGGCGGCAACGTGATCATGGGGCAAGGAAAAGGGTGGAGCCATGTGGCGGCAAATGCAACGTAGGGGCACAAGTGAGCATGGCAGTTCGGAAGCAGAGACAACAATGCAGGGATGAAGGCGATGTTGGGGAACGTAGTAATTTCAAAAAAAAATCCTACGCACACACAGTATCATGGTGATGCATAGCAACGAGAGGGGAGAGTGTGTCCACGTACCCTCATAGACCGAAAGCGGAAGCGTTATCACAACGCGGTTGATGTAGTCGTACGTCTTCACGATCTGACTGATCCCAAGTACCGAACGCACGGCACCTCCGAGTTCAGCACACGTTCAACTCGATGACGTCCCGCGAGCTCCGATCTAGCAGAGCTTCGCCGGAGAGTTTCGTCAGCACGACGGCGTGGTGACGGTGATGATGTTGCCACCGACGCAAGGCTTCGCCTAAGCACCGCTACGATATAACGGAGGTGGAATATGGTGGAGGGGGGCACCGCACACGGCTAAGAGATCAATAGATCAATTGTTGTGTCTGCAAGGGGTGCCCCCCTCCCCGTATATAAAGGAGGGAGAGGAGGAGGGGGCGGCCAAGGAGGAGGAGGCGCGCCCAAGGGGGCAATCCTACTCCAAGTAGGATTAATTCCCCCTCTTTCCTAGTCCTAGTAGGAGAGGGGAAGGAAGGGGAGGAGAAGAAGAAGGAAAGGGGGGGCCGCCCCCCTAGTCCAATTCGGTATGGGCTAGGGGGCCGCGCACCCCTAGCTGGCCGCCTCTCCTCCTCCACTTGGGCCCATAAGGCCCAATAACCCCCCGGGAGGTTCCGGTAACCTCCCGGTTTCTCCGGTATTTATCCGATAAACCCCGGAACTCATCCGGTGTCCGAATATAACCTTCCAATATATCAATCTTTACGTCTCGACCATTTCGAGACTCCTCGTCATGTCCGTGATCACATTCGGGACTTCGAACTACCTTCGGTACATCAAAACACAAAAACTCATAATACCGATCGTCACCGAACTTTAAGCGTGCGGACCCTACGGGTTCGAGAACTATGTAGACATGACCGAGACACGTCTCTGGTCAATAACCAATAGCGGAACCTAGATGCTCATATTGGTTCCCACATATTCTACGAAGATTTTTATCGGTCAAACCGCATAACAACATACGTTGTTCCCTTTGTCATCGGTATGTTACTTGCCCGAGATTCGATCGTCAGTATCTCAATACCTAGTTCAATCTCGTTACCGGCATGTCTCTTTACTCGTTCTGTAATACATCATCCTGCAACTAACTCATTAGTTACAATGCTTGCAAGGCTTATAGTGATGTGTATTACTGAGTGGGCCCAGAGATACCTCTCCGACAATCGGAGTGACAAATCCTAATCTCGATATACGCCAACTCAACAAGTACCTTCGGAGACACCTGTAGAGCACCTTTATAATCACCCATTTACGTTGTGATGTTTGGTAGCACACAAAGTGTTCCTCCGGTAAACGGGAGTTGCATAATCTCATAGTCATAGGAACATGTATAAGTCATGAAGAAAGCAATAGCAACATACTAAACGATCAAGTTCTAAGCTAACGGAATGGGTCATGTCAATCACATCATTCTCCTAATGATGTGATCCCGTTAATCAAATGACAACTCATGTCCATGGCTAGGAAACTCAACCATCTTTGATTAACGAGCTAGTCAAGTAGAGGCATACTAGTGACACTATGTTTGTCTATGTATTCACACATGTATTATGTTTCCGGTTAATACAATTCTAGCATGAATAATAAACATTTATCATGATATGAGGAAATAAATAATAACTTTATTATTGCCTCTAGGGCATATTTCCTTCAGTCTCCCACTTGCACTAGAGTCAATAATCTAGATTACACAGTAATGGTACTAACACCCATGGAGCCTTGGTGCTGATCATGTTTTGCTCGTGGAAGAGGCTTAGTCAACGGGTCTGCAACATTCAGATCCGTATGTATCTTGCAAATCTCTATGTCTCCCACCTGGACTTGATCCCGGATGGAGTTGAAGCGTCTATTGATGTGCTTGGTTCTCTTGTGAAATCTGGATTCCTTTGCCAAGGCAATTGCATCAGTATTGTCACAAAAGATTTTCATTGGACCCGATGCACTAGGTATGACACCTAGATCGGATATGAACTCCTTCATCTAGACTCCTTCATTCACTGCTTCCGAAGCAGCAATGTACTCCGCTTCACACGTAGATCCCGCCACGACGCTTTGTTTAGAACTGCTCCAACTGACAGCTCCACCGTTCAATATAAACACGTATCCGGTTTGCGATTTAGAATCGTCCGGATCACTCTCAAAGCTTGCATCAACGTAACCATTTACGATGAGCTCTTTTTCACCTCCTGGATTACTTTGGTACCCCCCTGCTAAACTAATAGCAAGGCACACATCAGGTCTGGTACACAGCATTGCATACATGATAGAGCCTATGGATGAAGCATAGGGAACATCTTTCATTTTCTCTCTATCTTCTGCAGTGGTCGGGCATTGAGTCTTACTCAACTTCACACCTTCTAACACAGGCAAGAACCCTTTCTTTGCCTGGTCCATTTTGAACTTCTTCAAAACTTTGTCAAGGTATGTGCTTTGTGAAAGTCCAATTAAGCGTCTTGATCTATCTCTACAGATCTTGATGCCCAATATGTAAGCAGCTTCACTGAGGTCTTTCATTGAAAAACTCTTATTCAAGTATCCTTTTATGCTATCCAGAAATTCTATATCATTTCCAATCAACAATATGTCATCCACATATAATATTAGAAATGCTACACAGCTCCCACTCACTTTCTTGTAAATACAAGTTTCTCCAA
This sequence comes from Triticum aestivum, assembly GCF_018294505.1. Lineage (NCBI taxonomy): Eukaryota > Viridiplantae > Streptophyta > Magnoliopsida > Poales > Poaceae > Triticum > Triticum aestivum. The sequence continues at coordinate 617,101,090 of NC_057802.1, read as the reverse complement.
AAGTCTGTATAAAACCATATGCTTTGATCACACTATAAAAACGTTTATTCCAACTCCGAGAGGCTTGCACCAGTCCATAAATGGATCGCTGGAGCTTGCACACTTTGTTAGTACCCTTTGGATCAATAAAACCTTCAGGTTGCATCATATACAACTCTTCTTCCAGAAATCCATTCAGGAATGCAGTCTTTACATCCATTTGCCAAATTTCATAATCATAAAATGCGGCAATAGCTAACATGATTCGGACGGACTTAAGCATCGCTACGGGTGAGAAGGTCTCATCGTAGTCAACTCCTTGAACTTGTCGAAAACCTTTCGCAACAAGTCGAGCTTTGTAGATAGTAACATTACCATCAGCGTCTGTCTTCTTCTTGAAGATCCATTTATTCTCGATGGCTTGCCGATCAACAGGCAAGTCAACCAAAGTCCACACTTTCTTCTCATACATGGATCCCATCTCAGATTTCATGGCCTCAAGCCATTTTGCGGAATCTGGGCTCATCATCGCTTCCTCATAGTTCGTAGGTTCGTCATCGTCTAGTAACATGACCTCCAGAACAGGATTACCGTACCACTCTGGTGCGGATCTCACTCTGGTTGACCTACGAGGTTCGGTAGTAACTTGATCTGAAGTTTCATGATCATCATCATTAGCTTCCTCACTAATTGGTGTAGGTGTCACAGGAACCGGTTTCTGTGATGAACTACCTTCCAATAAGGGAGCAGGTACAGTTACCTCATCAAGTTCTACTTTGCTCCCACTCACTTCTTTCGAGAGAAACTCCTTCTCTAGAAAGGATCCATTCTTAGCAACGAATGTCTTGCCTTCGGATCTGTGATAGAAGGTGTACCCAACAGTTTCCTTTGGGTATCCTATGAAGACACATTTCTCCGATTTGGGTTCGAGCTTATCAGGTTGAAGCTTTTTCACATAAGCATCGCAGCCCCAAACTTTAAGAAACGATAACTTTGGTTTCTTGCCAAACCACAGTTCATAAGGCGTCGTCTCAATGGATTTCGATGGTGCCCTATTTAATGTGAATGCAGCCGTCTCTAAAGCATAACCCCAAAATGATAGCGGTAAATCAGTAAGAGACATCATAGATCGCACCATATCTAGTAAAGTACGATTACGACGTTCGGACACACCATTACGCTGTGGTGTTCCGGGTGGCGTGAGTTGCGAAACTATTCCGCATTGTTTCAAATGTAGACCAAACTCGTAACTCAAATATTCTCCTCCACGATCAGATCATAGAAACTTTATTTTCTTGTTACGATGATTTTCCACTTCACTCTGAAATTCTTTGAACTTTTCAAATGTTTCAGACTTATGTTTCATTAAGTAGATATACCCATATCTGCTCAAATCATCTGTGAAGGTGAGAAAATAACGATACCCACCGCGAGCCTCAATATTCATCGGACCACATACATCAGTATGTATGGTTTCCAATAAATCTGTTTCTCGCTCCATTGTTCTGGAGAACGGTGTTTTAGTCATCTTGCCCATGAGGCATGGTTCGCAAGTACCAAGTGATTCATAATCAAGTGATTCCAAAAGTCCATCAGTATGGAGTTTCTTCATGTGCTTTACACCAATATGACCCAAACGGCAGTGCCACAAATAAGTTGCACTATCATTATCAACTCTGCATCTTTTGGCTTCAACATTATGAATATGTGTGTAACTACTATCGAGATTCAACACAAATAGACCACTCTTTAAGGGTGCATGACCATAAAAGATATTACTCATATAAATAGAACAACCATTATTCTCAGATTTAAATGAATAACCGTCTCGCATCAAACAAGATCCAGATATAATGTTCATGCTCAACGCTGGCACCAAATAACAATTATTTAGGTCTAAAACTAATCCCGAAGGTAGATGTAGAGGTAGCGTGCCGACGGCGATCACATCGACTTTGGAGCCATTTCCCACGCGCATCGTCACCTCGTCCTTAGCCAGTCTTCGCTTAATCCATAGTCCCTGTTTCGAGTTGCAAATATTAGCAACAGAACCAGTATCAAATACCCAGGTGCTATTTTAAGCTCTAGTAAGGTACACATCAATAACATGCATATCACATATACCTTTGTTCACCTTTCCATCCTTCTTATCCGCCAAATACTTGGGGCAGTTCCGCTTCCAGTGACCAGTCTGTTTGCAGTAGAAGCACTCAGTCTCAGCCTTAGGTCCAGACTTGGGTTTCTTTTCTTGAGCAGCAACTTGTTTGTTGTTCTTCTTGAAGTTCCCTTTCTTCTTCCCTTTGCCCTTTTTCTTGAAACTGGTGGTCTTGTTGACCATCAACACTTGATGGTCCTTTTTGATTTCTACCTCCGCAGCCTTTAGCATTGCGAAGAGCTGAGGAATTGTCTTATCCATCCCTTGCATATCATAGTTCATCACGAAGCTCTTGTAGCTTGGTGGCAGTGATTGAAGAATTCTATCAATGACACTATCATCCGGAAGATTAACTCCCAGTTGAATCAAGTGATTGTTATACCCAGACATTCTGAGTATATGCTCACTATAGAACTATTCTCCTCCATCTTGCAGCTATAGAACTTATTGGAGACTTCATATCTCTCAATCCGGGCATTTGCTTGAAATATTAACTTCAACTCCTGGAACATCTCATATGCTCCATGACATTCAAAACGTCGTTGAAGTCCCGGTTCTAAGCCGTAAAGCATGGCACACTGAACTATCGAGTAGTCATCAGCTTTGCTCTGCCAGACGTTCATAACATCTGGTGTTACTCCTGCAGCAGGTCTGGCACCTAGAGGTGCTTCCAGGACGCAATTCTTCTATGCAGCAATGAGGATAATCCTCAAGTTATGGACCCAGTCCGTGTAATTGCTACCATCATCTTTCAACTTTGCTTTCTCAAGGAACGCATTAAAATTCAACGGAACAACAACACGGGCCATCTATCTACAACAACATAGACAAGCAAAATACTATCAGGTACTAAGTTCATGATAAATTTAAGTTCAATTAATCATATTACTTAAGAACTCCCACTTAGATAGACATCCCTCTAATCATCTAAGTGATCACGTGATCCAAATCAACTAACCCATAACCGATCTTCACGTGAAATGGAGTAGTTTTCAATGGTGAACATCACTATGTTGATCATATCTACTATATGATTCACGCTCGACCTTTCGGTCTCAGTGTTCTGAGGCCATATCTGCATATGCTAGGCTCGTCAAGTTTAACCCAAGTATTCTGCGTGTGCAAAACTGGCTTGCACCCGTTGTAGATGAACGTTGAGCTTATCACACCCGATCATCACGTGGTGTCTCGGCATGACGAACTTTGGCAACGGTGCATACTCAGATAGAACACTTTTATCTTGAAATTTAGTGAGAGATCATCTTATAATGGTACCGTCAATCAAAGCAAAATAAGATGCATAAAAGATAAACATCACATGCAATCAATATAAGTGATATGATATGGCCATCATCATCTTGTGCTTGTGATCTCTATCTCTGAAGCACCGTCATGATCACCATCGTCACCGGCACGACACCTTGATCTCCATCGTAGCATCGTTGTCGTCTCACCAACTATTGCTTCTACGACTATCGCTACCGCTTAGTGATAAAGTAAAGCTATTACAGGGCGATTGCATTGCATACAATAAAGCGACAACCATATGGCTCCTGCCAGTTGCCGATAACTCGGTTACAAAACATGATCATCTCATACAATAAATATAGCATCATGTCTTGGCCATATCACATCACAACATGCCCTGCAAAAACAAGTTAGACGTCCTCTACTTTGTTGTTGCAAGTTTTACGTGGCTGCTACGGGCTGAGCAAGAACCGTTCTTACCTACTCATCAAAACCACAACGATAGTTTGTCAAGTTAGTGTTGTTTTAACCTTCTCAAGGACCGGGCGTAGCCACACTCGGTTCAACTAAAGTTGGAGAAACTGACACCCGCCAGCCACCTGTGTGCAAAGCACGTTGGTAGAACCAGTCTCGCGTAAGCGTACGCGTAATGTCGGTCTGGGCCGCTTCATCCAACAATACTGCCGAACCAAAGTATGACATGCGGGTAAGCAGTATGACTTGGATCACCCACAACTCACTTGTGTTCCACTCGTGCATACAACATCTACGCATAAACCTGGCTCGGATGCCACTGTTGGGGAACGTAGTAATTTCAAAAAAATTCCTACGCACACGCAGGATCATGGTGATGCATAGCATCGAGAGGGGAGAGTGTGTCCACGTACCCTCGTAGACCAAAAGCGGAACCGTTAGCACAACGCGGTTGATGTAGTCGTACGTCTTCACAATCCGACCGATCCAAGTACCGAGCGCACGGCACCTCCGAGTTCAGCACACGTTCAACTCGATGACGTCCCGCGAGCTCCGATCCAGCAGAGCTTCGCCGGAGAGTTTCATCAGCACGACGGCGTGGTGACGGTGATGATGTTGCTACCGATGCAGGGCTTCGCCTAAGCACCGCTATGATATAACCGAGGTGGAATATGGTGGAGGGGGGCACTGCACACGGCTAAGAGATCAATAGATCAATTGTTGTGTCTCCAAGGGGTGCCCCCCTCCCCGTATATAAAGGAGGGAGAGGAGGAGGGGGCGACCAAGGAGGAGGAGGCGCGCCCAAGGGGGGCAATCCTACTCCAAGTAGGATTCCCCCCTCTTTCCTAGTCCTAGTAGGAGAGGGGAAGGAAGGGGAGGAGAAGAAGAAGGAAAGGGGGGGCGGCCCCCTAGTCCAATTCGGTTTGGGCTAGGGGGGCCGCGCGCCCCTAGCTGGCCGCCTCTCCTCTTCTTCCACTTGGGCCCATAAGGCCCAATAACCCCCCAGGAGGTTCCGGTAACCTCCCGGTTTCTCCGGTATTTATCCGATAAACCCCGGAACTCATCCGGTGTCCGAATATAACCTTCCAATATATCAATCTTTACGTCTCGACCATTTCAAGACTCCTCGTCATGTCCGTGATCACATCCGGGACTCCGAACTACCTTCGGTACATCACAACACAAAAACTCATAATACCGATCGTCACCGAACTTTAAGCGTGCGGACCCTACGGGTTCGAGAACTATGTAGATATGACCGAGACACGTCTCTGGTCAATAACCAATAGCGGAACCTGGATGCTCATATTGGTTCCCACATATTCTACGAAGATCTTTATCGGTCAAACGGCATAACAACATACATTGTTCCCTTTGTCATCGGTATGTTACTTGCCCGAGATTCGATCGTCGGTATCTCAATACCTAGTTCAATCTCGTTACCGGCAAATCTCTTTACTTGTTTCGTAATACATCATCCCGCAAGTAACTCATTAGTTACAATGCTTGCAAGGCTTATAGTGATGTGTATTACTGGGTGGGCCCAGAGATACCTCTCCGACAATCGGAGTGACAAATCCTAATCTCGATATACGCCAACTCAACAAGTACCTTCGGAGACACCCGCAGAGCACCTTCATAATCACCCATTTATGTTGTGACGTTTGGTAGCACACAAAGTGTTCCTCCGGTAAACGGGAGTTGCATAATCTCATAGTCATAGGAACATGTATAAGTCATGAAGAAAGCAATAGCAACATACTAAACGATCAAGTGCTAAGCTAACGGAATGGGTCATGTCAATCACATCATTCTCCTAATGATGTGATCCCGTTAATCAAATGACAACTCATGTCCATGGCTAGGAAACTCAACCATCTTTGATTAACGAGCTAGTCAAGTAGAGGCATACTAGTGACACTATGTTTGTCTATGTATTCACACATGTATTATGTTTCCGGCTAATACAATTCTAGCATGAATAATAAACATTTATCATGATATGAGGAAATAAATAATAACTTTATTATTGCCTCTAGGGCATATTTCCTTCAGGCGACAACACATGGCAAAGCAGGGGAGGATGACACGAGGCCCGACATCACCAGAATGGACGACTCTGGTACTGGGGGGAAGGAGAGAGCGGAACGCGGGAGGTCACTAAAGGGCAAGCAAGGAGGCTTGGCGGCTCGTGCAGGGCTGAAATCCTTAGGCTAGGTTTTGGAGGTCCAAAGCGCACCAATGGGAATGGGCTGTCACGGAGGTATGTGTGAATGTGTCATGTGTGCTTCCCACTTTTCGCTCAAAAATATGTGCCTGCTACCTCTTGAGCACTGCGTTGGTTTTTCCCTTGAAGAGGAAAGGGTGATGCAGCAAAGTAGCGTAAGTATTTCCCTCAGTTTTTGAGAACCAAGGTATCAATCCAGTAGGAGACCACGCGCGAATCCCTCGTACCTACACAACCAAATAAGAACCTTGCAACCAACGCGATGATACGTCTCCAACGTATCTATAATTTTTGATTGTTCCATGCTGTTATATATTCTGTTTTGGATGTTTAATGGGATTTATTATGCACTTTTATATTAATTTTGGGACTAACCTACTAACCCAAGGCCCAGTGCAAATTGCTGTTATTTTGCCTATTTCAGTGTTTTGCAGAAAAGGAATATCAAACGGAGTCCAAACGGAATGAAACCTTCGGGAACGTGATTTTTGGAACAAACGTGATCCAAAGGACCTGGAGTGGACGTCAAACAATCAACGAGGAGGCCACGAGGCAGGGAGGCGCGCCTGCCCCCCTGGGCGCGCCCCCACCCTCGTGGGCCCCTCGTGGCTCCACCGACCTACTTCTTCCTCCTATATATACCTACGCACCCCGAAACCATCCAGGAGCACCACGAAACCCTATTTCCACCGCCGAACCTTCTATACCCGTGAGATCCCATCTTGGGGCTTTTTCCGGCGCTCCGCCGGAGGGGGCATTGATCACGGAGGGCTTCTACATCAACACCATAGCCTCTCTGATGATGTGTGAGTAGTTTACCTCAGACCTTTGGGTCCATAGTTATCAGCTAGATGGATTCTTCTCTCTCTTTGGATCTCAATACAAAGTTCTCCTTGATCTTCTTGGAGATATATTCGATGTAACTCTTTTGCGATGTGTTTGTCAGATCCGATGAATTGCGGGTTTATGATCAAGATTATCTATGAACAATATTTGAATCTCCTCTGAATTCTTTTATGTATGATTTGTTATCTTTGCAAGTCTCTTCGAATTATCAATTTGGTTTGGCCTACTAGATTGATCTTTCTTGCAATGGGAGAAGTGCTTAGCTTTGGGTTCAATCATACGGTGCTCGATCCCAGTGACAGAAGGGGAAACGACACGTATTGTATTGTTGCCATCGAGGATAAAAAGATGGGGTTTATATCATATTGCTTGAGTTTATCCCTCTACATCATGTCATCTCGCCTAATGCGTTACTCTGTTCTTATGAACTTAATCCTCTAGATGCATGCTGGATAGCGGTCGATGTGTGGAGTAATAGTAGTAGATGCAGGCAGGAGTCGGTCTACTTGTCGCGGACGTGATGCCTATATACATGATCATGCCTAGATATTCTCATAACTATGCTCAATTCTATCAATTGGTCAACAGTAATTTGTTCACCCACCGTAATACTTATGCTCTTGAGAGAAGCCACTAGTGAAACCTATGGCCCCCGGGTCTATTCTCAATCATATCAATCTCCCGTTATTTCTATCAACGTTTATTTTGCTTTCTTTACTTTTAGTCTTTATCATAAAAATACCAATACTATTATCTTATCATCTCTATCAGATCTCACTTTTGCAAGTGGCCGTGAAGGGATTGACAACCCCCTTTATCGCGTTGGTTGCAAGGTTCTTATTTGTTTGTGTAGGTACGAGGGACTTGTGTGTGGTCTCCTACTGGATTGATACCTTGGTTCTCAAAAACTGAGGGAAATACTTACGCTACTTTACTGCATCACCCTTTCCTCTTCAAGGGAAAACCAACGCAGTGCTCAAGAGGTAGCACGTGATAAAGGGGTTTTCAATCCCTTCACGGCCACTTGCAAAAGTGAGATTTGATAGAGATGACAAGATAATATTTTTGGTATTTTTATGATAAAGATTGAAAGTAAAGAACGTAAAATAAAATAGATGTAAACTTATATGATGGAGAATAGACCCGGGGGTCATATGTTTCACTAGTGGCTTCTCTCAAGATAGCATAACACTACAAAAAAACACTTCCGTGATGATACATGTTTGTCACAGTAGGTCGCGTTTTTTGTCATGCATGTACATCCATGACAAATTTATGACAAAATCAAGATAGTCATACATGTGCTGTCGTAGAAGTGTTCCATGACATTACCAAAATTATCATCACGGAAGTGTCCACTTCCATGACGATAAATCGCGCATCACAGAAGTGCTTTCGTCAAAGGTGACCAACACGTGGCATCCACCGTAACGGAACGCCGTTAAGCTATCGGGTCGGGTTTTGGATCCGATAACCCGTTAACAGCCCCGACCAATGGGGATTTTCCACGTGTAAAATCATCATTGGCTGGAGGAAACACGTGTCGGCTCACCGTTGGGACAGATGTCATCCGCTCATTGGACCGAAGGCGCCTATGATACGGCGACACGTGGCACGGCCCAACAGAGGCCCATTCCTGTGAAAAGGCCGGCCCGTTTGACTTGGTCAAGAGGTGGCGGGCCGGCCCACGGAAAGCCTGTTAACGGCATGTTCGCATATAGCCCATTTACAGCCCGCTAACCCAGGGCCCGTTATGCCCTATCCGAATTAGGCCCAATAGCGTCATCTGGGCCGTCCAATATGATTCAGCCCATTTTAACTTCCGGCCCATGTGTGGCCCATGACTTCTTTCGGCCCATATGAGGACCTTTGTAACTCTTGGCCCATTAACGGCCCGTTGTGAAACTGGCCCGTAATGAACAGTGTATCATTTTATACCCATTAACGGCCCGTTATTCCATTGGGCCATTTCCAGCCCAAGTTATCTTTCGGCCTTCTCAGGGCCCATTGATTCTTGGGCTCATTTGCAGCATTCGGTTACATACGGCCCGTTACTGTCATTTTCTGCTTGTGGGCCAAATTCAGCCCGTCGTTACAGTCGGCCCGTTTGCGGACCGTTAATACGTTGGGCCGTTTTCATGTCAAAAAAACCCGTTGGGCTGTTTTCATAGAGTTATCAAATACGGCCTATTAACGGCCCGTTATGGTCCATGAATAGTACGGCCCATGATTGGCGAAATGATGATACGCCCCGTAGAAGGCCCATGGATCCTACAGCCCGTATGAGGCCCATGGATAGTACGGCCCGTAGAAGGCCCATGGATCGTACGGCCCGTAGAAGGCTCATGGATCGTACGGCCTGTAGAAGGCCCATGGACCCTACGGCCCGTAGAAGGCCCATGGACTCTAAGGCCCGTATAGAAGGTCGATGGATCCTACGGCCGGACGAAGGCCCATGGATCATACGGCCTGCAGGAGGCCCATGGTTACAACAGTCCGTGTGTTGCCACGATTATTTTGGCCTAGTTACCAAAAATAGGCTATTGTGGCCACTAGAAAAAAAACAGAAAAAGAACGGCGGTGACTACAAGCAAACAACTAAACAAGACAATAAGGAAATAAATAAGCAAGCAATTAACGCTAGCCTATTACCGCTATTACACATATTACATCCACTGGGCTTCAAAGTTCGCCACCAGTGCAAATATAGGGAACAAAGCAACACATTACATACATTGGCCGTCAAAATTGGCCACCAGTGCAAATAAACGCGGCAGCAAAACAAGAGCATAACTGAAACAACTTCAGAAGAGCTCAAGAAACGTTATCCTGGGTATCCACCATGGTGGCAATAAGCTTAGCAAGCTGATTAGCTTTGTCCTGTTTGGCGCTAAAATCCTCCAACGCTTGCTGTTGCACCAGAAAGTATGCATCTGAATGCTCCAGGGACTTCCGCAGTCCTTCCGCTTCTTGTCGTAGCACAGCTGATCGATGTCTTTCAGCTTGTAGTTGAGACTCAAGAAACCGAACTAATTCAGACAGTGAGTTTGAATAGCTTGTGCAAGCGGTAGTGGCCAGTAACTCGAACACTAAACCAAGACAGGACTTTGGGGTTGTCTCGCTGTCTTCAAGATAGTCTTCCTTAGCTGTTTTATCAGCTTTGTTGGAGATCAACAAGGATGTGTCACTATCCTGAACCTTATCTGCATTACTTCCTTTACCATTGCTTAATAAGGCACTCTTCCCCAATATTTTGTCAGCATTCTAAAAGAAGAAACAAGCAGACACATAACACGTTTAGCATGTACTAGTATATGAAACTCATTTCAGTGAACCAGTTCATTAGTAAGGTGGACAGGATTAAACTACCAAGTCTTCTATTGCCAAGTACTAGTACATAATAAAAGCATCAAACAAACATATATCTATGTCCTATGGTCACTGCATTGTCTTGCCAAATCAAAATAGAGACATGGTTCAAATCATATCAGTTCAAGACAAAGCAGCAGTGAAAGAATACAAAGCGTGGGAAACTACACGGCACAACAAGATTTTAGATGGGTACCACGGGTCTACATGTACAACAACACTATTGGCTCTGTTGTGATGCTAGTAATGTGCATGATATGAAAATCAACTGTATACACAATTGAAATTGAAATCAACAGAGCTATTGAGAAGAGCAAACCTGTTAAAGAAACATGCGTGAACATACCTGCTGTGCCATTGGAGTTTCGATTGGATCCTTCAATTTAAAAATAAGTTTGTATGAGTAAATATAGTGATACAAGAGCAAAGCAATCATAGTTAAAAAAAGGCGCGCTTAAGCGCGCCTAGGCGTTGGCAAAACGCATTGCGCATAACTACGCATAATCTGTGCATAACTGCGCATAAGCATGCGCTTTGGTCAGTAAAGCGCAAGGCGGTGGCAAAACGCACAATTAATGCCTAGCGCTTTTTTGAACTATGATAGAAATGGAATCTCAAATTAGAACAGTTGTTCTTCAGGTTTAGGCACTTGTTTTACATGAACAGAGTACAGTAAGACGCAAGAATATAATACTAAAAATAGAAAATGAGCTCATAGACCTTACCACATTCTTGGTTCGGGACCAGTACAGAACAAGGCGTTCCCAGTCATCGTCCAGTAAATGTGTCTCAGGAGAACGTAAGGGAATTTGATGAGTTTCTTTGCCGGTGAAGTACGTTTTCTTCAAGTAATTCCGATACTGCCACCAAGCATTCTTGAAGATAGCAGAGGTATTAGCACAGGTTACCTCATCCTGAGTTTCCAAATCGGTCCTTCTCTATAGAGAAAAATGGGAAAATTTGCTGTATTATAACCATCATGGAGGTAGGATGTATGGGACCAAGCAAAGTAATTGCCATGAATAACATTACTTACACATAACTCCTGGACAAACACCTGCAACTGGCATTTTCCTTCATCTTCAGTATAATATTTCCAAGATGGGAAGATACGCACATACGATTTAACAACATCAAATGCGATAGATGCTAAACTACGACTAGCTGGTTGTGCTTCCTCCACAGGAATAGGCGTACTAACTGGTGGAGTTGGGGTTCGCCGTGATAGTACTGGTCCTTTGGGCACTGGAGCTGCCTTACTAACTGCTCTTGTTTGGGAGCTCTGTGGTGGAGATGGTGTTGTGTCAAGAGGAACTGGGTTACTATCGGCTGGGGTTGGGGTTAGATTGGGTGAAGCTGGTTCTCTATCCATCGCAGTAGGGGTACAATCTGCGAGAGTTTGGGTTATGTGTGGTAGGGCTGGTTCTTGTGCATGTACAACCGGGGTGCTATCTCCACCAAGAGGTAGCACTGTTTTATTTGAAGACCGTGTTTTTAGTCCGCTAGATACTGGCATCACCCGCTCCAATTCAAATGGCTGATAAACAGGAAACATAGTTGAATGTACAGACATTGTATGAGAGACAAATGCAATAGATAGTGTGGAAAAAAGAGGGCATGGAATAGTTGACATGTATATTGTTTAACTAAAACGGATAGCATGACATAATTTCACATATATGATGTCTATCTAAACTGGATAGCATAGCATAACATAATTCAAAGATATGATGAATAACTAAACAGGATCGCATGACATAATTCACCTACATGTTATCTAAGTAATCAGGATCGCATCATTTAATTCACATATGTGATTTATATGCTAAACAGAGGGCATTCGATATGATGTCTGAACTAAGAACATGGTGTTGAATATTGTGTATATGATGTCTAAACTATGCAATGCAAGACACCGTATGCATGATATGAGCAGTATAACCGTGCCAAGTTAGAGCATACACCTCAGTGGGGGAATAGGACTGGTCATCTGTCTCTGAATCCATCTCTGAGGAGCTATCGGGACCCAACAAGAGATCTACTTCGACAGGTAGCACTGTCTGCTCTGAAGGCCTTGTTTTCACTCCAGATTTTTCCATCTCCCACCCAAATGGCTGATTCACAGGAAGTGTAGTTTAATGTACAAACATTGTCGACAAATGGAAATGTAATGAAGAAAAGGATGGGCAAGATATCATTCAAATATATGATGCCTGGTTAAACAGGATGGCATTGCACATTTCACATATATTATGGCTGGCTAAAAGACATGAGACTGCATAATTCCCATATATGATATAGAAACTAAACAGGTGGCATTACAGAACATGTCTAAACTAAGCAGGTGACATATATGATGTCAAAAGTAGGCACTGCAAGGCAACATATGCATGATATGACTAACATCATCATGCCAAGGTAGAGCAAACACCTTGGGGGGTAAATAGGAGTGGTCAGCGGCGTCTGAATCCGCCTCAGAACAGATATCTTCCTCTGGATTACAATCTGGAGAGGGGTGGGGAGGGTTTGCTATTGAACCCACCATGGAGCGATGTCTGCATGGCATTGTATTGCCGTGCAAAACTCTTCTCTTTTTCTCTACATGTTCAGCATGACTGTGTACAATATCTGACATGCATACGAAAAAAATATGGTGAGATTATGTAAGGAGAGCATGCAGAAATTTAGAGTGATGGTAACAACCAGTGGATCGACGTTTTTCCGTTGAACCAAAATAGCCCTAATGGATCAACGTGAATGTATAGTAATAAGTGATGCAACAAGTGTACACCCTCTTTGCCGTAGCCGTGTCGACCTCAGCATCATTGGGTTGGTCGCTGAAGCAGTTGAGGCAGAGGTGGCTGTCGGAGGTGTGGAGGGAGATCTGAGGAATCTGTAGATGGCGTCTAGGGCACTGCTCTGTTGTGATGGATCGTTCTGTCGTTGGAGCAGCTCCGGTGAGCCGTAAGACGTCAAGGCTGAAGCAGCACAAGACAGACATCGTCAATCTCAAGTGGGATTCTAATAGCATCTCCAATAGATGATGTAAAATGGATGTAAAATTAACATCACCAAAAACCACCTGACTACAACAGATCAGGTAAAAACTGTTGACTCTGAACTTAACTGTCGAAACTGAAATTTACTGTGGAATCTGAATGCTACTGTCGAAACTGGACGAAATGGTAGTAGAGAGGCACTTGACATGTAGTTGTTGGGGAACGTAGTAATTTCAAAAAAATTCCTACGCACACGCAAGATCATGGTGATGCATAGCAACGAGAGGGGAGAGTGTTGTCCACGTACCCTCATAGACCGAAAGCGGAAGCGTTAACACAACGCGGTTGATGTAGTCGTACGTCTTCACGATTCGACCGATCAAGTACCGAACGCACGGCACCTCCGTGTTCAGCACACGTTCAGCTCGATGACGTCCCTCGAACTCCGATCCAGCCGAGTGTTGAGGGAGTGTTTCGTCAGCACGACGGCGTGGTGACAATGATGATGTTCTACCGACGCAGGGCTTCGCCTAAGCACTGCTACGATATTATCGAGGTGTAATATGGTGGAGGGGGCACCGCACACGGCTAAGAGATCAATAGATCAATTGTTGTGTCTAGAGGTGCCCCCTGCCCCCGTATATAAAGGTGTAAGGGGGAGGCCGCCAGCCAAGGGAGGAGAGGCGTGCCAGGAGGAGTCCTACTCCTACCGGGAGTAGGACTCCCGCCCCCCTTTCCATGCTGGACTAGGAGAGGAAGGGGGAAGAGGTGGAGGGGAGGAAGGAAGGGGGGCGCCGCCCCCCTCTCCTTGTCCTATTCGGACTGGGGGGAAGGGGCGCGCGGCCCTGCCCTGGCCTCCTCTCCTCTCTTCCACCTAGGCCCACTAAGGCCCATTAAGTTACCGGGGGGTTCCGGTAACCTCCCGGTACTCCGAAAAAATCCCGATTTCACCCGGAACACTTCCGATGTCCAAACATAGGCTTCCAATATATCAATCTTTATGTCTCGACCATTAAGAGACTCCTGGTCATGTCCGTGATCACATCCAGGACTCCGAACAACCTTCGGTACATCAAAACATATAAACTCATAATATAACTGTCATCGTAACGTTAAGCGTGCGGACCCTACGGGTTCGAGAACTATGTAGACATGACCGAGACACCTCTCCGGTCAATAACCAATAGCGGAACCTGGATGCTCATATTGGTTCCCACATATTCTACGAAGATCTTTATCGGTCAGACCGCATAACAACATACGTTGTTCCCTTTGTCATCGGTATGTTACTTGCCCGAGATTCGATCGTCGGTATCTCGATACCTAGTTCAATCTCGTTACCGGCAAGTCTCTTTACTCGTTCCGTAATACATCATCCCGCAACTAGCTCATTAGTTGCAATGCTTGCAAGGCTTATAGTGATGTGCATTACCGAGTGGGCCCAGAGATACCTCTCCGACAATCGGAGTGAAAAATCCTAATCTCGAAATACGCCAACCCAATAAGTACCTTCGGAGACACCTGTAGAGCACCTTTATAATCACCCAGTTACGTTGTGACGTTTGGTAGTACACAAAGTGTTCCTCCGGTAAACGGGAGTTGCATAATCTCATAGTCATAGGAACATGTATAAGTCATGAAGAAAGCAATAGCAACATACTAAACGATCGAGTGCTAAGCTAACGGAATGGGTCAAGTCAATCACATCATTCTCCTAATGATGTGATCCCGTTAATCAAATGACAACTCATGTCTATGGCTAGGAAACATAACCATCTTTAATCAACGAGCTAGTCAAGTAGAGGCATACTAGTGACACTCTGTTTGTCTATGTATTCACACATGTATCAAGTTTCCGGTTAATACAATTCTAGCATGAATAATAAACATTTATCATGATATAAGGAAATAAATAATAACTTTATTATTGCCTCTAGGGAATATTTCCTTCAGTCTCCCACTTGCACTAGAGTCAATAATCTAGTTCACATCGCCATGTGATTTAACACCAATAGTTCACATCACCATGTGATTAACACCCATAGTTCACATCGTCATGTGACCAACACCCAAAGGGTTTACTAGAGTCAGTAATCTAGTTCACCTCGCTATGTGATTAACACCCAAAGAGTACTAAGGTGTGATCATGTTTTGCTTGTGAGATAATTTTAGTCAACGGTTCTGTCACATTCAGATCCGTAAGTATTTTGCAAATTTCTATGTCTAAAATGCTCTGCACGGAGCTACTCTAGCTAATTGCTCCCACTTTCAATATGTATTTAGACCGAGACTTAGAGTCATTTAGATTAGTGTCAAAACTTGCATCGACGTAACCCTTTACGACGAACCTTTTGTCACTTCCATAATCGAGAAACATATCCTTATTCCACTAAGGATAATTTTGACCGCTGTCCAGTGATCTACTCCTAGATCACTATTGTACTCCCTTGCCAAAATCAGTGTAGGGTATACAATAGATCTGGTACACAGCATGGCATACTTTATAGAACCTATGGCCGAGGCATAGGGAATAACTTTCATTCTTTTTCTATCTTCTGCCGTGGTCGGGCTTTGAGTCTTACTCAATTTCACACCTTGTAACACAGGCAAGAAACTCTTTCTTTGAATGTTCCATTTTGAACCACCTCAAAATCTTGTTAAGGTATGTACTCATTGAAAAAACTTATCAAGCGTCTTGATCTATCTCTATAGATCTTGATGCTCAATATGTAAGCAGCTTCACCGAGGTCTTTCTTTGAAAAACTCCTTTTAAACACTCCTTTATGCTTTGCAGAATAATTCTACATTATTTCCGATCAACAATATGTCATTCACATATACTTATCAGAAATGCTGTAGTGCTCCCACTCACTTTCTTGTAAATACAGGCTTCACCGCAAGTCTGTATAAAACTATATCCTTTGATCAACTTATCAAAGCGTATATTCCAACTCCGAGATGCTTGCACCAGTCCATAGATGGATCGCTGGAGTTTGCATATTTTGTTTAGCACCTTTAGGATTGACAAAACCTTCTGGTTGCATCATATACAACTCTTCTTTAATGAATCCATTAAGGAATGCAGTTTTGTTTATCCATTTGCCAGATTTCATAAAATGCGGCAATTGCTAACATGATTCGGACAGACTTAAGCATCGCTGCGAGTGAGAAAATCTCATCGTATTCAACACTTTAAACTTTGTCAAAAAACCTTTTTCCGACAAGTCTTGCTTTGTAGATAGTAACACTACTATCAGCGTCCGTCTTCCTCTTGAAGATCCATTTATTTTTATGGCTCGCCGATCATTGGGCAAGTCAATCAAAGTCCATACTTTGTTCTCATACATGGATCCCATCTCAGATTTCATGGCCTCAAGCCATTTTGCGGAATTTGGGCTCACCATTGCTTCTTCATAGCTCGTAGGTTCGTCATAGTCTAGTAACATAACCTCCAGAACAGGATTACCGTACCACTCTGGTGCGGATCTTACTCTGGTTAACCTATGAGGTTCAGTAATAACTTGATCTGAAGTTCCATGATCATCATCATTAACTTCCTCACTAATTGGTATAGGCGTCACAGAAACTGGTTTCTGCGATGAATTACTTTCCAATAAGGGAGCAGGTACAATTACCTCATCAAGTTCTACTTTCCTCCCACTCACTTCTTTCGAGAGAAACTCCTTCTCTAGAAAGGATCCATACTTAGCAACGAATGTCTTGCCTTCGGATCTGTGATAGAAGGTGTACCCAATTGTCTCCTTTGGGTATCCTATGAAGACACATTTCTCTGATTTGGGTTTGAGCTTATCAGGATGAAACTTTTTCACATAAGCATCGCAACCCCAAACTTTAAGAAACGACAACTTTGGTTTCTTGCCAAACCACAGTTCATAAGATGTCGTCTCAACGGATTTAGATGGTAGCCTATTTAACGTGAATGCAGCTGTCTCTAATGCATAACCCCAAAACGATAGTGGTAGATCGGTAAGAGACATCATATTCGCACCATATCTAATAAAGTACGGTTACGATGTTCGGACACACCATTACACTGTGGTGTTCCAGGTGGCGTGAGTAGTGAAACTATTTCACATTGTTTTAACTGAAGGCCAAACTCGTAACTCAAATACTCTTCTCCACGATCAGATCGTAGAAACTTTATTTTCTTGTTACGATGATTTTCCGCTTCACTGTGAAATTATATGAACTTTTCAAATGTTTCAGACTTCTGTTTCATTAAGTAGATATACCCATATCTGCTCAAATCATCTGTGAAGGTCAGAAAATAATGATACCTGCTACGAGCCTCAATATTCATCGGACCACATACATCTGTATGTATGATTTCCAACAAATCTGTTGCTCTCTCCATAGTTCCGGAGAATGGCGTTTTAGTCATCTTGCCCATGAGGCACGGTTCGTAAGCATCAAGTGATTCATAATCAAGTGATTCCAAAATCCCATCAGTATGGAGTTTCTTCATGCGCTTTACACCAATATGACCTAAATGGCAGTGCCACAAATAAGTTGCACTATCATTATTAACTTTGCATCTTTTGGCTTCATTATTATGAATATGTGTATCACTACCTCGAGATCCAACAAACCATTTTATTGGGTGTATGACCATAGAAGGTTTTATTCATGTAAACAGAACAACAATTATTCTCTAATTTAAATGAATAACCGTATTGCAACAAACATGATCAAATCATATTCATGCTCAACGCAAACACCAAATAACACTTATTTAGTTTCAACACTAATCCCGAAAGTATAGGGAGTGTGCGATGATGATCATATCAATCTTGGAACTACTTCCAACACACATCGTCACCTTGCCTTTTACTAGTCTCTGTTTATTCTGCAACTCCCGTTTCGAGTTACTACTCTTAGCAACTAAACCAGTATCAAATACCGAGGGGTTGCTATAAACACTAGTAAAGTACACATCAATAACATGTATAGACAATATACCTTTGTTCACTTTGCCATCCTTCTTATCCACCAAATAGTTGGGGTAGTTCCGCTTCCAGTGACCAGTCCCTTTGCAGTAGAAGCACTTAGTCTCAGGCTTAGGACCAGACTTAGGCTTCTTCACTTGAGCAGCAACTTGCTTGTCGTTCTTCTTGAAGTTCCCCTTCTTCCCTTTGCCCTTTTCTTGAAACTAGTGGTCTCGCCAACCATCAACACTTGATGTTTCTCTTGATTTCTACCTTCGTCGATTTCAGCATCACGAAGAGCTCGGGAATTACTTTTGTCATCCCTTGCATACTATAGTTCATCACGAAGTTCTACTAACTTGGTGATGGTGACTAGAGAATTCTGTCAATCACTATTTTATCTGGAAGATTAACTCCCACTTGATTCAAGCGATTGTAGTACCCAGACAATCTGAGCACATGCTCACTGCTTGAGCTATTCTCCTCCATCTTTTAGCTATAGAACTTGTTGGAGACTTCATATCTCTCAACTCAGGTATTTTCTTGAAATATTAACTTCAACTCCTGGAACATCTCATATGGTCCATGACGTTCAAAACGTCTTTGAAGTCCCGATTCTAAGCCGTTTAAGCATGGTGCACTAAACTATCAAGTAGTCATCATATTGAGCTAGCCAAACGTTCATAACGTCTGCATCTACTCCTGTAATAGGTCTGTCACCTAGCGGTGCATCAAGGACATAATTATTCTGTGCAGCAATGAGGATAATCCTCAGATCACGGATCCAATCCGCATCTTTGCTACTAACATCTTTCAACATAATTTTTCTCTAGGAACATATCAAAAATAAACACAGGGAAGCAACAACGCGAGCTATTGATATACAACATAATTTGCAAAATACTATCAGGACTAAGTTCATGATAAATTTAAGTTCAATTAATCATATTACTTAAGAACTCCCACTTAGATAGACATCCCTCTAATCCTCTAAGTGATCACGTGATCCATATCAACTAAACCATAACCGATCATCACGTGAAATGGAGTAGCTTTCAATGGTGAACATCACTATGTTCATCATATCTACTATATGATTCGAGCTCGACCTTTCGGTCTCAGTGTTCCGAGGCCATATCTGCATATGCTAGGCTCGTCAAGTTTAACCTGAGTATTCCGCGTGTGCAACTGTTTTGCACCCGTTGTATTTGAACGTAGAGCCTATCACACCCGATCATCACGTGGTGTCTTAGCACGAAGAACTTTCGCAACGGTGCATACTCAGGGAGAACACTTTTATCTTGAAATTTTAGTGAGAGATCATCTTATAATGCTACCGTCAATCAAAGGAAGATAAGATGCATAAAAGATAAACATCACATGCAATCAATATAAGTGATATGATATGGCCATCATCATCTTGTGCTTGTGATCTCCATCTCCGAAGCACCGTCATGATCACCATCGTCACCGGCGCGACACCTTGATCTCCATCATAGCATCGTTGTCGTCTCGCCAACTATTGCTTTTACGACTATCGCTACCGCTTAGTGATAAAGTAAAACAATTACATGGCGATTGCATTGCATACAATAAAGCGACAACCATATGGCTCCTGCCAGTTGCCGATAACTCGGTTACAAAACATGATCATCTCATACAATAAAATATAGCATCATGTCTTGACCATATCACATCACAACATGCCCTGCAAAAACAAGTTAGAGTCCTCTACTTTGTTGTTGCAAGTTTTACGTGGCTGCTACGGGCTTAGCAAGAACCGTTCTTACCTACGCATCAAAACCACAACGATAGTTTGTCAAATTGGTGCTGTTTTAACCTTCGCAAGGACCGGGCATAGCCACACTTGGTTCAACTAAAGTGAGAGAGACAGACACCCAGCAGTCACCTTTAAGCAACGAGTGCTTGCAACGGTGAAACCAGTCTCGCGTAAGCGTACGCGTAATGTCGGTCCGGGCCGCTTCATCTCACAATACCGCCGAACCAAAGTATGACATGCTGGTAAGTAGTATGACTTATATCGCCCACAACTCACTTGTGTTCTACTCGTGCATAACATCAACGCATAAAACCTGGCTCTGATACCACTGTTGGGGAACGTACTAATTTTAAAAAAATTCCTACGCACACGCAAGATCATGGTGATGCATAGCAACGAGAGGGGAGAGTGTTGTCCACGTACCCTCGTAGACCGAAAGCGGAAGCGTTAACACAACGCGGTTGATGTAGTCGTACATCTTCACGATCCGACCGATCAAGTACCGAACGCACGGCACCTCCGAGTTCAGCACACGTTCAGCTCGATGACGTCCCTCGAACTCCGATCCAGCCGAGTGTTGAGGGAGAGTTTCGTCAGCACGACGGCGTGGTGACAATGATGATGTTCTACCGACGCAGGGCTTCGCCTAAGCACCGCTACGATATTATCGAGGTGTAATATGGTGGAGGGGGCACCGCACACGGCTAAGAGATCAATAGATCAATTGTTGTGTCTAGAGGTGCCCCCCTGCCCCCGTATATAAAGGTGCAAGGGGGAGGCCGCCGGCCAAGGGAGGAGAGGCGCGCCAGGAGGAGTCCTACTCCTACCGGGAGTAGGACTCCCCCCCTTTCCATGTTGGACTAGGAGAGGAAGGGGGAAGAGGTGGAGGGGAGGAAGGAAGGGGGGCGCCGCCCCCCTCTCCTTGTAATATTCGGACTGGGGGGAAGGGGCGCGTGGCCCTGCCCTGGCTTCCTCTCCTCTCTTCCACCTAGGCCCACTAAGGCCCATTAAGTTACCGGGGGGTTCCGGTAATCTCCCGGTACTCCGGAAAAATCCCGATTTCACCCGGAACACTTCTGATGTCCAAACATAGGCTTCCAATATATCAATCTTTATGTCTCGACCATTTCGAGACTCCTCGTCATGTCCGTGATCACATCCGGGACTCCAAACAACCTTCGGTACATCAAAACATATAAACTCATAATATAACTGTCATCGTAACGTTAAGCGTGCGGACCCTACGGGTTCGAGAACTATGTAGACATGACCGAGACACCTCTCCGGTCAATAACCAATAGCGGAACCTGGATGCCCATATTGGTTCCCACATATTCTACGAAGATCTTTATCGGTCAGACCGCATAACAACATACGTTGTTCCCTTTGTCATCGGTATGTTACTTGCCCGAGATTCGATCGTCGGTATCTCGATACCTAGTTCAATCTCGTTACCGGCAAGTCTCTTTACTCGTTCCGTAATACATCATCCCGCAACTAGCTCATTAGTTGCAAGGCTTGCAAGGCTTATAGTGATGTGCATTACCGAGTGGGCCCAGAGATACCTCTCCGACAATCGGAGTGACAAATCCTAATCTCGAAATACGCCAACCCAACAAGTACCTTCGGAGACACCTGTAGAGCACCTTTATAATCACCCAGTTACGTTGTGACGTTTGGTAGTACACAAAGTGTTCCTCCGGTAAACGGGAGTTGCATAATCTCATAGTCATAGGAACATGTATAAGTCATGAAGAAAGCAATAGCAACATACTAAACGATCGAGTGCTAAGCTAACGGAATGGGTCAAGTCAATCACGTCATTCTCCTAATGATGTGATCCCGTTAATCAAATGACAACTCATGTCTATGTCTAGGAAACATAACCATCTTTGATCAACGAGCTAGTCAAGTAGAGGCATACTAGTGACACTCTGTTTGTCTATGTATTCACACATGTATCAAGTTTCCGGTTAATACAATTCTAGCATGAATAATAAACATTTATCATGATATGAGGAAATAAATAATAACTTTATTATTGCCTCTAGGGCATATTTCCTTCAGTAGTTTAGGGAGGGCCTGCAGTTCATCTTCAACCTGCACCCCCCTGAGCCGCCAGCCACCACCGGCCGAACCGCCGGCCCTAGCGCCGCCTCGCCGCCCCGAAACAACTCGCCACCGCCGCCCCGGCCAGCCCTCTAAGCCCCCCGCCCCCACCCTGAACCCTAAGATAGATAATGGGGTACCTCTCCGGCGAGCCCCCGTCCCCGCTAC